>NW_027272336.1:0-52624 GCF_040938485.1 Diadema antillarum | reverse complement strand
GAGCAAATCTATGATCGGATGTGTATTCTTGTTTTCTTGTAAATTCATTGCATGTTCTATTGTAGAGGATCATATGAAAGAACGGTATTCTATCTACTGAAGATGAGATCATATAAAAATCAAACATAAATGTAATCAAGTAAGATATTATATTTAATGAAATATTTCTCAACCATGTCAATTGGCACAAGTGTTTAATGTGTGCACAAATGAAAATACGTCTGTAGTCACAGATCAATTAACTTTCCATTGTTATTATGTTGCGTTAAGTATGACGTAAGGGTGATATGCTGTGATGTATTGTTCTTTATTTTTATCAAGGTGTCACCAACAAATGGACATGCTGAGTTTGAGATCACATCCACTAGAGTGAGGGGGAGATAGAAAGATGTCTTGACTGCGATGTGAATGCCCTTTCCAGCTCAGAAGTAAGTGTCATCGATTTGAAATTAGGAATATCATCTCATGAATACAAATCGATTTATGCAAGGAAATCATATCCTAATCCACATACAAAATCAAATATTTGTGTACAGGAATTACAGGTGTCAAGATGACTTCCATCCTACATAATTCATTTTCAGTAAGATATGGCTTTAGAGCATCAAAGATGATAATAACAATGACATGATTAATGTATTACATGTAAGACAAATTAATGTTGACAGTGACCTGAAGATCCAAAATCTCATACTAAGGGATTCATGAGATCGTGATGATTAATTCTAATTCATGATGAATGTGTTTGTTTATGTTGCAGTATGATTATCCTGTTTCACTCATAAAAATGATAACTTATTTAAGTTTTTGTTAATTGTATTTTCGACCAGAATTAGCACAAAGTGGACAAAATGGACCCTGCAAACCACAGCCAACTACGGACAAGAGAGAGAGAGAGAGAAAAAAGAAAGAGAGAGATGTCCTGACTACCAACCTCTAATCTGTGCATCCTGCACTCTATTTCGAAAGGAAATGTGGGAGGTAAGCAATAATACATGTACATGTAAAATGTAAACCCCAAATATGTTGGAATATTTTGTCAAGCCTTTGACATCTTGACCAAATTTTTGACTGTCGATCGTTCATTGGGCAGAAAATTAACGCATGTTTTGCTAAATGAATGCAGTACTGCATATGCATGTAGTCAATCACTCCAACAACGAAGATTTACATGAATTAACGCTGATTATTATTTTTTTTTTTAGCCTCTGTCAAAGATGGTTGCAGGAGTTTTTATGTTGTTGCAGTCATCATTCACACGCACATCTGTCCTATTCTCATCTTGCAATAACTTAACATTTACTCAGCAGATCATCTTCAACTTTGGTTTTATACAGAAGAGATGATTACCTGCTGAGCCTTGTACAAGTAGCATTTTAGTTATTGTTGTGATTTTGCTGCTGATTGTAAATTACAGGGAAACCCTGATTTTTATTGACTGTAGAGCATTGCTACCATGACATTATATTTACCTTCGGATGGCAAAGTTACCATAACCTCTAAGCAATTTGACTTTGATTAGTTATGAGGGTATTGATGTGAAAGGTCACAGGGACATTATATGCACGAAAGTGTTGAATGTATCCAGTTGCAGTATCAGGCAAGCACTACCTTGAAATTCTTCTGAATGGAATAAAAAGCTTAATGGAAAGAATTGGATATTTGGATCATGAAAGTTTCCTACATTTTATATTTCATCGTGTACTCACGGTTAAATTGCTACAATTAGGATCTACTGTATAAAATAATATACTTTACAGTTTCAAGGAAACACTACATATAGAGGAAATCAAGTAACCGTATGTCTTTATTAGCCTATATGTCACTGTGTCTTCACCAAAGATTAAAATGCCCATGTCACTTTCCTCATCAAGTAAAGACAGATACACCATTCTCTCTCTCTCTCTCTCTCTCTCTCTCTGTCTCTCTCCAGAAACAACCCTGCCAGGCTATCCGGTCCGCATCCAGATTCCGTATGAAGGATGTCATCAGAACCTGAACTTACATGTGGAATGCATCCATCTAAACTTCTCAAATATAATCACAATGTGCTTTCAGAACTATTATAGAAGTTGAATATATAAAAGACATGTGTATATATTAGACATTTCTACTAATCCAGATTAAATGCTTCTTTTCTAATCTTTTTTTTTTCTTTTTTTTTCCCTTAGTGATAAAGTAAAACAAGACCTGATATCAAAATGTGCACAACACTACTTGGCAAAGAGCATTTACAATATGATTTGATGTAGATCTACTTCCAATTTTGATGGCAGCATTAAAGGGATGAGGGATGGCCTACTTTTGGTTGAGATGGGGGCTGATATGGAGATTTTGTAAAATAATGAGAACCCTGTTACGAAATATTAAAGAGTAAACAATACCAAGAGGAATTCCAAATTTATTTGTTAAAAATTGGTTTTGAAAAGGCCGAGATGTACAAAAACAAAGAGGTCCTAATAAAGGTGGCACCCACTTCTAATTATTATCATTCTGTGTCACTTTTTAAAAAAATTTCTCGGCCGTTTCAAAACCAAGAACTTTAATCAAACAAACTTCAAATTACTCTAAGAATTTGATGCTCTTTCATATTTCATAAGTTGTTTTTATTTGCTTGCAAAAAGTTAAAGTCTGAATCTCCATCTCAACCAAAACTATACCATGCCTTTGAGACTCACAGTTACAAGCCGCATACTAGTAGTTCATGGAAATTGATCCTGTTATTTCCTTTGAAGCCCAAACGCCAACATTTTAATCCTGTCAGATTTGAATGTCTTTTGTGTTTGTTTTTATGGGGGGGGGGGGGCAACAAAAGGGAAGTGAACTTTGCCTTTCTTCATCAGATGGAGGAAAATATGTAACATGTTAGTCAGAAAAAAAAACTGCACGTTGAAGTGCTTAAAAAGATAAAATTTCACAAAGTAACAGTTGGTGAATCTGAAGGGAAATAGCATAGAGCATGTTTTTTTCTTTTCTAGTTTAAGATATAAAAGAATAGTATGTAGCTTAAAGGAACGAACATAACTAAAATGTTTCAATCCAAACGCCAAGTACAAGAAGTAGTGAAAAGAAAATGTACTGGTCAAGATGTATGTTTTGCCAGGTTTTCTTTCACATGTGCCATAATTGTCATGATGTTGGTAATACTGTAATATATGTTAGCTATTCAGGGCCCCAGCAATGTATTCTGGTACTTGGAATGAGGGAAAGTATTAGAGGGAAATGCCGGTACCATGCATTTTGGAGAGGTGATTTTTTTTTCTTCATTGAGAGACGAGTATTCAGTACAGATACCTTATCACACTGGTCTGCAGAACACAAAAATAATATCAGACTAAAAGTAGATTTTTAAAAATTTGGCAGTCACCATTCTAATTTAGTTGTACATTGACGAAAGTTCAATGCAACAGCGTACAGTCATAATTAGCTAGGATATGTAACCACAAATTTTTAAAAAGATAGAGATATTGAAATATTGCTTAAAGAGAACATTTTGTTTTTCTAACTGGTGTAACGTTTGTGATGCTGGACACATTATAGTATATGTCACATTAAAAAAAAAAATTGAGGCTGTCAATGCAGTTAATGTAGTCAGCGCAATTTGTATTGTTTTTCAAACTCTTTTGATGTATATCACAGAGATTTGTTCATGAAAGACATTTTCACTGAGGACTCATTCTTTTCTAAAGCTTTTAATCATTTAAGAAGATTGCTTTCAGATGGATTTTTTTGTTTGTTTTTAGATGTCCACAAATGGAGACTGAGGTTCTTTACCTTTCAAAACGAAATACTGTTGAAGAGAAATAATTATATATATTTTGCAGGATTCAAGCATGTTCTTACTGTGTATGGTATTCTAATCAGCATTTTGGTAACCAGCAATATAGATGTCAAGTGCTGCTATTCTAGTAAATGTACGCTAATGGCAAATCATTGCTTTAAAAAAGAGAAATTGCCTCGTTTACTGTTTACTGTATTTCATTCGTGAACGCTGTTTGAGACGGTGGTTGCGGGCGTGTGCACATTGTGTAGTACGTTTTGTTGGTTGACTGGGAATTTAGAGTGTTGGTGATAACTGAAATGATTTTTTTTTCACAAATTTGTGATAATATAGAAAAAAAATCGAATTGCAAACAAACAAGTTGTTACATGTCTGCTCCAAGGACATAGAACTTGGCCAAGGATTAATATAATCTGCAATATAGACTCGATGATATAACCGACTTAATGATGGGAAGGGGAAATAAAGCTGTTATTGCATTGTACGCATTTCACTTCTACTTCCTTTTCGCTTCTTATTTTCTCTTTTGAGGGTGATATTTGCCTTACTTTTTCACACAAATCCGGGATACATAATAACATTTTTATGTCGCCGACTAAGTGTGCGTTCCAAACAACGTTCATGTCAACAATCAACCATCATAAAAGAAACATTTAGTATAAGTCTTCTGCGGGAGAATAAATCAAAATAAAATGGAAACACCTCACCTTAGAACATTACAAAAGTAAAAGTGATTTCGTGCCTATCCCTTGCAGGGCTCCGTTTCAGGGCCTGAGAATGCAAACTTATATAGCATTACGAATTCCAAAGCATTCTCGGGGGAAGGGGTGAGTATGCAGGATGGGAGATTTGGTATCGTAATTTTTCCCAGTAACATGTGATTTGTTATCACGGTTTCCATGACAACCATTTCCGAACATAGTAAACAATTTTATATAACTCTTAGGTTTCATTGTTAAACATAGATTAGTTAGATTGACACATTTTTCACACACACACAAAATGTTTCAACACTTTCGTACGTTTTACAATTATGAATATTTGAAATTTTCAGGGAGTGACCTAATGATGATCAGTTGCCATGGTAACAACACTACTGATTTTATTTTTTTTTGGGGGGGGGGGTGGGGAAGAAGCACATTTCAGTCATATCAAGCTGCCACAAAGGGTTTTGCAGTCAGCTATCCAACCTGTCCATTGACTTCGCCAATTATGTAAGATAAATACCTACACGCACTATACCATGTACAATATATATGGGCTTACGCTATACATTCGATTTTTCATTCAAAATGCGCGTCAGGTAAAAATACATCGTCCCATTTAGGATAACATAAAACGAGTTATCTTTCGCCTTATCTTGTAATTTCTTTGCTGCATAAGATATCAGAATATATATTATATTTCGGAATAATAAAAACTTTTGAATAGATTGATTTAGGTAGTTTAAAAAAACTTTGAAATATTGGTAGATTTTACAAAGTACAATTTTGAGTAAATCAAGTTTTTATGTTTCATTGCGCCATATATGTGCGTGTAAAAATTCTACATTCAAATGCATATTAGTCAGGTTCTAAACTTGAAATGGAAGATAACACATTTCTAGTTTGAAAGGTACTTATCAACCATTACTTATTTCGATAAAAAAATAAAAATCGTGATTTTTTACATTCTTTCAAATTTTGTGCTAAAAAAGACATTTTTCGGCAAAAACGCGCTTGACATCCGGCCGTACGCTAAACTTGAGTATTTTTGCAAGACTTTCAGCTGGAAAACTTAGCATTAACAAATTTTGCCGTCCAAAGTAAAAAAAATCGTCTTGGCTGGCCTACTATTAGATTGGACTGACACTCTTCATCGATTCCAGAAAGTATCGTGAATGGATGGAGGAATGAAATGGTAGGACGGACTCAGTGTCCAAAACCACTATGAGGAGTTAATTGCAAAACGTGGTAAGCACCATTTTCAGACATTTCAAATTAGTTTATCATCGCAAAGAGTGAAATAAGACATTTTGGCTGAAACTTCATTTGTTGCATTATAGAACGAAATATTTTTCAAGTTATGATTAAAAGTCTCACAAGTACTCATTGTTTTCTTTCTTTTTTGGCAGGTTAATCGCAATTATCTCAACTTGACAAGAATGGACTTAGCCCTTTTTTGCGATCAAACTGTTCACACCTGTTTCTCACTGAAGATGCATCACTCGAGTGTTGCAGAATCAATAGTGCTCACCACATCCATAAGTTATTAGTTTTCGACTGTGTAAGTGAACGTTTCAGCGAATGAAATGCAAACAGTGGGTTCTCATAAACTGACAAATTCAACACGACAGTTCAAAATTTTCTCGTCAATTTGTCTCAATTTAACAAATTTGAAATTCACCAACATAATATGAAAGAGAAAAGGGGATGTTCCCTTACCGTTATCTAGATCAACGGTGCAGACAATTTCTCCTCTTTCTAAACGGGTTGGGGGATGTTAAGAGGCTTACCCCCCCCCCCCCCTCCCACATACTGTTTCCCACAAAGGTTGCACGAAAGAACACTGTTCTTTACTCTGCTATTCGTCACAACCACTGCAGAATGCCTGGATGAGTTTTTTTTCTGTAAAAGATAGAAAAGACAATTCATTAGGCGCATATAAAAGCACTATTCATAAATTGTCATAATAGGACTTTTTTTGGTCTTTTTTAGGCATATCACTAACCATGGGGCATTCAGATACACTTCAACCGCAGCCTATATAGGCCTACCTTTTCCAAAAAACCCCAGTTTCATGAACAAACCTGATGAACAATTATATCGGTAAACATACATCTCACATCACCCCGCCCCTCCCGAAAAAAAAAGAAGAAAAGAGGTAACTGTTGAGAATGCGCAATATATCGACAATACCACTGCAAATAGTACATCTTGATTGTTGCTCATTTAAGTTTGTACTTTGTCACGTATGCGCGGACTAAACGCGTCAACCGTACATGGATTAATTTACATTAAGTACGTCAATTTGGAAAATGAGGAGAATTGGAAGGATTGCAAACCAACGACATGAAAATATGACACAAATGAACGTGTGGTTGTATTCATGCATTTTCATGTAAAACAAACTAAACAAATTATTTAGGGGGTTATTCCCCGATATGTGTGGTTGTATACATACATTCTAGCATGTAAAACAAACTAAACAAACAAGTGATGGGGTCCTCCGATGTAAAGACAGATATTCAAGTGAAAAACTCCGTAGGATTAAAAAAGAAAAAGATTTTTGGATTAACAGTGCTCAACAGCGAATCCAAAAGCAGGAAATGTGGAGAAGTTTGTTTGAGTAGCAACAAAAATATAACAGATGACAGACACCACGCTGAAACTGAATTAATTCATGGAAACGATATTACAAAAGACAGACTCACGAGACGTATGATTTTTATGTTTGGTGACATTTCTCACGCTACGCACTCTCTTCTCTGACATTTTAGAAGCACATTTTGCATGCATGTTTGCTTGCGAAGAAATTATCACCCCATTGTGAGGTTCATACTCAATTCCCAGCGAAATCAAATCCTGGTTCAAGTTTTGTAGGTTTCTAGATCACACCACGACGCTTTGCATGGGGAAAAAAAGGTTTTATGTTGTATTAAAATCTAATGTGGCAACCCATGTTGGAGGCTGTGAATTGTACTTGTCTTCATAATATACCGGTAAATATCACGGTCTTATTTACACTAATTATCCGCTCAGGTTGGCGGAGCAAATACCTTGCAATCTGAATTTAAGAATGGAAGAAGGCTGGTAAGAAAGATGCGTGACTTCTTATCGAATCTAAGCGCAACGCAAACAGAGCAATTCCAGACAAATCGGTCAAACCCAAGAGTAAACTCTCCTGCATCTTGTGGGTGGGTCTACCCCCTGACAAATACATGTTTAATTGTGTCTGCCGGGGCCCCTCGTTCGCGCCGTTTTCATGTTCAGCAAATGATTGACTGGAGTAAAGTTTGCAGCCACTCCATCCTCCATGCGAGCATCGAGATTTGTCGGCGGGAGGGAACACGATTGCACATTCATCCGATAGTTTTCTCCCCTTTTGGGGGAGTGTCGATAGAACGATGGACGGGGATTTCCTGAGGTGACAACCTTACCTCATGCGTGTCAACAGCGTTCGACTGCTGCTGCTGACAGTGATGTATACCGAGAACCGAATATAGCATCGAGATATGGATGGATAGATGGATTAAGAGAAAGAGCGGTAGAAGTGAGACTGAAACGATGAGCGCGAGATCGATCGATCAATAATCGATCGATCAATCGCAAACAGGACGCAAAGCACGAAGATAACGCATTCATATCATAAGCTTTGAGAGATTTCGTTGCTTTGTTTTGTTTTGTTATTTTACACGAGAGGTATGGAACAGATCGTGACATTCGTGGTTAAATCCACAGGCATGTTTTTAAATGAAAACAGATCCCTTTATCATGCTTCCTATTCAATGCTATAGTATACTGATGGTTTAATAAAGATGAAAAGCGTATTTCGTATTCTTTATATGCTCAGACAACATAATCATTCAAATATTTTGTGGTACTTTTATTCATTTAATTTCATGAAATAATTTTGGTGCAGATTACACTGGTTTTTTTTTCTCTGAAGACCTTGTTTTTTACTCGTCAGCTGAAGAAACCCGGAAGTGGACGGGTAGAGATGAGCTGAGGACCTTTTTTTTTTTCTTTTTTTTTTTTTTGCTTGTTAGCTCATGAAACCCGGAAGTGGGCCCCCACACTTTTGAAAACACTGCGCCGGCCCTGCACTGAAGGGGGGAAACTTGGTGACCGACGAGACGCATGTAGTAAAAGGTGTTATACTGCCATGGGAACTATGAGTGAGAGATTCAAATGTAGAAAGCTGTGTACCCCCTTTAGAATAACCGCTAGAAGTTGGAAACGGGAAAAATTGACAAATTATGATCATTATCAGGAAACTGGTACGTATCAGGTAGTTTAACTCCCCTCTTCTCTGCTAATGATTTTATAATGCACTTCCTCGTTGAACTCATTTCGGTATTTGCTATACTACCAGTACTACCTCCTGACCAACCTTTCTGATCGTATCATTTATATAGACCGTATGTTTCCAACCATTTTTAATCTGTCTGATTCAAAATCATTGGATTCTTTCTCACGACCTCGGAGGCAGAATGCCCTTGACAGCCTGTATATAGAAACAAGTTCTTTGTGGGCAGTAATGGTAGCGATTATAAAGCCTTGAACATTCTATGCTCATCTGGCTGAACAAGTTGAAGTCACGCAATTTCACGTCATCGTGATACGCAGTAACGTTGGATTGTTAAAGCGTAGGCTGGGACACTGGCCAAGATTATTTCACAGCAGAATGGTTTCAATGGTTTTTTTTTTTTTGTTTGTTGTTGTTGTTGTTGTTTTTTTTTTTTTTTTTTGGGGGGGGGGGGAAGGGGGGGTGATCTGCACCACTTTTTGATAAAATCCCAAGCCCAACTCTTTGCCCATGCTGGAAATAACACTCAGACTCACCAATGTAGCCAAAGTGTGACCATGAGTGTCTATCATGTTCATAGCTCCATCGTGTGACACAGAGCAGGACTGGTAGTAACATACTTTTAATAATGATAATAAAAATGATACATTTTGAGATTTTACAGACGATGATTTGTAGCAGATATCATGGTGCACAATCAAACAATCACACAATCAAACAAAATATAAAAAATATTCAAAAAATTCTAAAATTTCAAATAAAAAAACAAAATATTCGGCGTACGGAAGTACTTATTTCTTCTATCTATTCTCACTCTTACACATCCATCTACCTTATATCTACCTCTATTTCTCTCTTGACAATGTTTTCAGGCCGGTGATTGCGTTGACAGTTTCTTTCATAGCTCATTCAACGGATTCGAAACAAACCTATAACCCTTCATGACAGCGGGGTGGGCGGGACAAGTATTCACACGATACTTGAATCGAGGGCTTGCACTGAGCATTCTGTGCATTAGTATACATGCAACGAAACTGATTGAACTGGGTGTTGTCGAGAAATAGTGGCACATCAATAACAATGAATGTAAAGATCTGATGGGCTCACTCGTGATTACTTTTCTTCATACTGCTTTCATTACAGTGAACTTGGGCATTTTCTATGGTGTAGATAGTTTCTCACGTGGTTTGGCCTTCCGTGAGATCAGACGATTAACTTGGGGATCCACGTGTTATTATTCATTCATTTATTTTTCATTTTCAACAGAAACATATAGATATATTACAGAAATTGAATACACAGATTTCATCATAATACAAAATAAAGGATAAGTTTACAGAAAAATTGTAAGTATACGAAAATGTTGGAAATGGGGAGGAATGTTAAAAAGCTAGGCTTGTAGGGTGCATTCCCCCTGCACGTAATACAAGAAGTTATATGATCGATTGACTGATATACATGTTTGACGTTGTTTGAAGCCAGTATTTACGTTTATTCAGATTACCATTAATGGAAAATTGAATTTTGGTTGCTAGCGCGATTCTGCCTTACAGGTGTTCAAATCTCTTTAATTTCACCCATTAGATGGAGTGACAAGGTGTTTTCCTTTATTATTCAAGAAGCTCTAGGTACTAATTTGACTGTTACTTGGCCTTGTAGCGTAAGTGTGTAAAACACAAAATTAACATCCCTTCATTGAACATGCAAGTCATGCGGTAATTCTCATATAAAAATGCCGATGCAACTTCTTTCCATATTTTTAATGAAAACCTGCAGGTAGTTTAAAACTGCACGAATGATGGACGGGGATTTCCTGAGGAGCAAACCTTACCTCATTCGTGTCAACAGCTGCGCTCGACTGCTGCAGACAGTGACGTGCTAAGAACCAATATAATTTATATATATATATATATATATATATATATATATATATATATATATATATATATATATATATATATATATATATATATATATATATATATATATATATATATATATACGTAAGTAGAGTGTGAACTGCAATATGGCTGACAGTGCTCAACTATATAGGAGCCCATGTAGTACAATATATAGTAGGATGGAAGGCGTTGCTTTATTAGTGACTTAGCTGGACAGTCTGTTTCGGCCGAAGCCTCGTCAGCAACTAAATCAGTTTCTTGTTAAAGTACAGTGTAAGACATACGGCTCTGGTGCACTCGAGCAAGCAAACAAAAGATACAAAAGATACAAAAAATTCATTATATATATATATATATATATATATATATATATATAATTTATAAGCAACTATGTTTCACCTATCAAATTCAAAATTGGAATCTTTTTTCTCCTAACCACCAAAGTGAAACGCCCTTGACAGTGTTCATAGGTGGTAATGATAGATATCATAAAACCTTATATTTCACACTCGTTTGTCTAAATGCACGCAAAAAATTCACGTGATACAGCATTAACATTAATGTTTCGTGTAGACTGAATGGGACACTGGATAAGACTGTCAAAGATAAATGGCTTCCATATTTTTAGGGGTGACTTTTCCACTTTTCGATAAAAAAACATGCGAAACACTGCTTGAATATTGGAAAACAGTTACCGATGTAGCCATAGCGTGACCATGGACTTTCCATCGTGCGACAAAGTGCAGGACTGGTAGTTAACATACTTAAAAATGATGATAGAATGATACATTTTGAGATAATATGCAGACGAAGTAGACCAGGACACTGGCTAAGACTGTGTCGAAGCAGGACGGTTCCCATACTTTTTTTTTTTTAAAGGGGACGGTTCCCATATTTTTTTTAAAGGGGGACCTTCAACACTTTTCGACAAAATCCCACGCCGACTAAACACTATTTTCATAATGGAAAGCAGTTAGTGATGATGTACATGTAGCCACAATGTGACCTTGGATGTTTAGTTCTATGATGTGATACAGAACATACCTGGGCCCTGTTTCACAAAGCTCTTCGTAAAGTTACGCACGACTTTACGAACGACTTAGATATGGCAAGCCAAGGGGGTTTCCTAATCATTGTTAATTTCAATAGCTAAAGTCGAAATTTTGCAGATGACAATGATTGTTCTTACATTTAACACACGTTTTTTAGTTGAAAGTGTATCCCTCCCCCCTGTAGACGAAATATTGATATACAGTCGTACTTTGTTATGAAGGGTAAGAAAAAAAAGAACACACATATTGCACTTCATATTCCAGTAAAGTCAAGCGTAACTTTGCGAACAGCTTTATAAAACAGGGCCTTGGTAGTTAACATACTTTTAAGACGATACGGTTTGAGATTTTGCAGATGTTAACCCTATAAAGCCCGAGGGGGGGGGGGGCACATTGTGCCCCCTACCATATTTTCATTCGCCACTCCTTCGCCTTTAATCCAATTTTAACCAAATTTGGTGACTTTCCCTAAAATCTTATTCCGAACATTTTGATGTATAATTTTGCTATATTTGATATTGCTGGTTGCCATGGCAACCATAAACTGACAACCATGTCAAGCAGATTTTGCCTATTTTTCCGTTCCAATTCCAATTAACAATATTATAATGTATGAAATAGGCGTTTCATGGCTGAAATTTGCTGAAGAAGTAAAATGTGAAGTAACTATGGCCCTGAAATGTTTTTCCTATTATTTCCTTTGTTTTTCTGTGACAACGGCATAAAACGATAAATATAACAGAGATACTTGAAAATAACAGTATTTTCCAAAGATTGCCATTCTATTTTGTGTCATTCTGATTCCTTCATCGAAGTTATACCTCTGATATCATTTATTTATCACATTATCAATCTGAAAACTTGAAAATCCAATATTATGGGAATATGAAATATAATAACTATGCATTTACCTATCCCAAACAATACATCACAAATCTCATAATGTATTTCTTTATTTTGTTATGAATAGCGCCCCCATGTGGTGACCTTGAGAAATTTCAACCTTAACAAATAATGACCTTTGAGTTGCACATCATTTTTGGCAAATATGAACAATATTGGTCAATGATAAGACATAAATACTGGGGATAAAGAAATTATACAGAAAAATGTTTTTAGCATATTTCCTATATATTTCTCTATATTTTGGTAAATAGCGCCCTCTATGGGTGACCTTGAAAAAATACAAGTATGCAGTCATGTAGAGTATGAGTTGCCCTACCCATGTGTCAAATATGACGATGAAACATCAAGCAATAACAAAGTTATATGGGGGGGGGGCACAATGTGCCCCCCCCCCCCCTTGGGCCTGGGAAGGGTCAAAATAGCTTGGGCTCTATAGGTTTAATGTAGCCGATATTAGGGTGAACGCAATCAAACAATCGAACAAAACGATGAATCAATATTCTACATACTCTGAAATTCCGAAATAATTGGTATATGCGTTGGGGGTTACGTTTTTTCTTTTTTTTAACACTTACCCCCCCCCCCCCATCTCTCATTCTCTTTCTCTCTTTCTTTCTCTCACTCTAGTTACCTATCTACTTCTCTTTCTCTCTTTAAAGTGTTTTCTGGTCGGTGATTGCATTGGTCTTCTTTCATAGATCATTCAACGGATTCGAAACAGACCTAACCCTTCATGACAGCCCGTGGAATGGGCTGGGCACAGACACATTACTTAAAGCAATAGATTGAACAATCTATGCATTGTAAGTACACTGTATAACAAAGGAGATTGAACTGGGCGTTGCCCAGGAATATTGATATGTGGAGATCTGATTGGCTGATGGTATGATACGCTGAAGTTTCATCTATCTTACTTTTCACTCTGTTCTTTGCTTTGTTTGTTTTGCGCAAACTACGCAAGGATGATTTTTCGTCGGAAGACATCCGGAGAAAGCCTTCTCCGAATGTTGGACATTGCCATTTTTTCGACATTAACGTCCTTCGCAAATCGTCACCGTGCTCCGTGAAGTCAGCTGTTTAGTCCGGTTACAGTTAATTGAAATGTAATTGGTTGCTGGCGCGGTTCTGCCTTAAGGTACTCATCCAACTGTCTTTTATTTCGCCTGAAATAGAGTGGCATTGTGTGATTTAATTTTTCCTGTCATTCAAGAAGTGAATTAGTACCTAATTTGACTCAAAATTGGTCTTTTATAGGCAATAGTGTGTAGAACCCACGTTTCTATTGAACATAATCGTGCGACCGTTCTCAAGTGAAAATGACGATCAATATTTTCCATCTATTATTCTTTTTTTGTTGGGTAACGACCTGCAGGTAGTTTTTCGTTTGAAAGTTGTAAAAATAAACGAACATCATAATAATGAGAGCGATGATACGCATTGTCTTGGATCTGTACTAAGTAATACGGTCAAGATTAAAAGCAGGAAGTAAATTCAGTGTTCAATATTCTTGATAAACGTAGGCCCCTACTATTATTACTATGTATCCTCTCAATCATCACAGCTATCTTTAAGTTTCCCTGCATGTATAAAGGAGGACTACTTATTTGTCGCTGGCTATTTATTTCCCATTGCAACTTCCGGCATAAATGGGAGGGTGGGTTGGGGGGGGGGGGGACGTGATGACCCTCCCATGGCCAGGGGAATGCCCTGAGTATCATAACCCCACCCTACATATGTGATTTCAATGATCTGCTTCAGTTCCACCATCTGCCCGATTGTGCATATTTCTGAGAAAGAAAATATAGAGCATACAAATAAAAATGTAGGTATACACACACATATTTACACAAACAAACAATTATGACAGACAACGACGTAAGTTCAAACGCCCTGAATGATTACTACGTTGGTAATAGTCACCGTGAATTGACATGATTTTTTTAAAACCCAGGTTAGCATTGGGCATGTACTACGTACTCACACACACATAAACGCATGCTAGACACACCAAGGAAACCATTCTGCACTCTGTAACATGTCACATACTGTATCATATTTCAGAATTTATTTTCAGATGGTCGCATCATCATTCAATATATAGATTTACATATTCTTTAAAAAAGTCCAATTTCTTCCTGTTTTAAACACTAAGTTTTGATTACTTCGCACATAAATATCTCATCACATGATGACATCGAAATCACAAGCAGCATAATAAATGTTCATATCATCAATCAACAAACAGTAGATTGGTTATTATAATCATAATTTTGTTCTCATGATTAGGTTTCAAGTCTGATCGACGTTACTTTATCTGCCCAACGATAAGTAGTATCAATCCGAACTGAAAGTGAATTATTAAGTGGATACTTCTGAGCTGTCGTCGTATCAAAATCCAGCGTCAGCCAGTGTGACAATGTGTATCCCGTCATTTGATTGGAAAGTTCGTGAAATCCATTTATGACGGGTAACTTAGTAGGCCTGCCGACAAGTTCGGTCGAATTTCCTCAAATGAGAAATGACAAAACTCTATCTTATACTGTGTACAAATCACAGTTCTTACTGCTAATGCGAAAAAAAGAGTGTCATACCTTTCTAGGGGTGACACATGATACACTTGTACTTTTGATCTTACCTCGTCAGGAGAGAAAGCACAATCATTCAGAATGTATTTGTCAAACTGACAGGTTTACACGTCACACTTGTCTATACAAATCAAGCTCTACCCGATACGAAACTATTCTGCAATGAGGTGTGAATTTTCTTCAATTTGTCTTGCGTATACAGGAATGATCCAAATGTAACCACAGCTTCACTTTCAAGAACGAATATCATTGCTGCACTTATATCCAGGAAGACTTACGGGTCCACCCACTGCCAGCTACAGTACAGAAGCATCCCAGTAAAACTCACACATTGCGAAATCATCTACTCAGTAATACTGAAAGTTAAAAAAAAAAACAGCAACACCACAAAAACACACGCATATACATATGCTGCAACGCATTGTAATACAGAAGCATTTGGTGTTCTTAGTCATATATGACAAGTAATGCTAAAATATCTGGCAAAATAATCATAACTGTGGTCTATGTAGGTCAATGTCGCTGCCCCATTGCATGGTTTTTTGCCGTACTTTCTGCATGACATCGCAAAAACGGGAAAATTTCTTTGCTGCTGCTCTTGGAGGAGCTTGCCGATCCAATGCAACTGGTATATACCTTGGCAGGGCTGCACTACTGATCTCTATACGAGGTGTATCTCGACATCTCATCGGCCCATTCACGCTATACTAGTACTTGGTACTTAGTAAATATCCTCCACAAGGGTTTCATAAAAGGCCTTGACTGGATGTGCGCCAAACGAGTGAAGCCATCACCGCGTCGCCATCTTTGCAGGCACACTCTTTGGAGACCTGCCTACATTTACAAGCAGAGTCTGTCACCAAGATCATGTGATGTCGTGAGCTCCGTATAGAAGTGAATAGGTGATGTGCATGGGAAGATGGCGGCGCGGTGTCTTCAAAGCAATTGGCCTATGTGACGTCCAGATACCTCATATAGAGATCAATGGACTGCACACTTCCAGCGACCATTCATTAATTTCATTGGGTTAATACAACGCAAGGCATTAATAACGTCGGGTCATCTAATCCCTTTGAAATGCGCAACCTGCATACGTATCCATCAGCCCATTACTGATCACTGCCACATTTCAATCACTATATAATACAGTGAGTGCTTCGTCGCCCATTTCAAGTAATCAGCCCTCACCTCGTCAAAAAGCGAGTAAGAATTTAATCAAATTACTCCTCGTGACAACAAAACAATACTGACAAAGATGAACTACGCAGCATAGGATTACCTCTCTTGTATTTCAGTTACTAATTACTCTACCAAACTAATCTCATAAATGTTTCCGCAAGGTCGAGATAATTACTTTGAAATCAGAGCAAATTCTGTCGAAATAAATCTTTCCCATTTCAGTCGGTCAATTTTTCACGCTAAAACCGGAAGCAGATATATCATTTTGATGTACCTTGTAATCTGACTGGACTATACAATCTTGACTCGGTACGAACAGCTTCCGACGCAGCGGAACGCATGTTGAGGAAAGTAGAGCAATTCACGCACAAAATAAGAACAGTATACAGAAAACAAACAACTTTGACTGCCAAACCAAACAGCCACAGTCAACGGCGATGAGCTGTTGAGACTCAGTGGTTGAAACTACAGATTCCCAAATGTAAAGCCCCCAGTTCGAGTCCCCTGGAACCAACAGTAGTTCTCATATGGGCAAGACTTTATCTAAAACATAAAGAAAAAAAATTCCTTACGATTAAGGGAAGAGCCTAATACCCATAGGTTCAGTAGTGGCTTGTCAAAAGTATAATACAACTGCTTTCCCTTTTCCAGCCCTAGATCATGGTTCAAACTTTAACACTCAAATTCGACATCGCTTTCAGAAATATACCTGCAAGGTTTTGAAAGAGAAGTATATCGCGTTACTATTCATCAAAGCATTTATCCCATTTCATCCCACGCTCAAATAAATGTACTGTATTTATGGCAAAACGCCATATGTCACCACCAGCTATAGTTTTGTGATATCTTCTTCTTATTGCTGGTGCTTATCTTCTATTTATTGCTGGTGCTTTGAATCAATAACTATGCAAGAGTAGATGAACAAATGGGCTTGGTGGTCATCTAAAAGAAATATCACTTTCGTTTTCTGCGAAGTATAATATCCTGAATAGAAACTAAGCTTGGAACCTTATGATGAGGATGTTTCTAAGAGATCAACATGTAATTGTCTGTTACAAAAAATCTAATGCTACTGTGTACTTATCACGCTAGAATGAATTCACTTTGAAGTCTACGTCTGTAATCTACAATGAACCCTATCAATAAATTGCCAGTAGAAGCTGCTACAGTTTATGATGATGAAAAGGAGATATGTCTTCATCCTAGACAATTTCATATCTCTTAGGTTTTCTCAATGAAGTGGGAGGCACATGCAAATTATGGAATGAGTATAGCATGAAAGGTGGAATATATCATATACCCCCACTGAACCTTGTTAACACGTGCATAAGAGTAATACATTGTATGCTGACCGTGGTAGTATTTATACAGTTAAACCCATTCCATACTGAATTCTGAAATGCTCATAGACTTAATATGCAGGCCACTAGGTTTCCATAAATAGAAAGGGTTAAGGCTGAAACACAAAACATAGTCATGTCATGCAATGGGCTTAGCTCATGACACGCCGACTTTCTAATTATTATGTACACCAAATAAAACATCTGGCGAGTAATTAGCATGTAGAACGTACATACACACAAAAACAGAAATCCTGACATACAGGCTTTTAGACACACTGCAAATTCATTCTCACTCTTCCCATTAGAAATGCCATAAGAGAATATACAGTAGTAGGAGTGCAACTGAAAAATCTGATCAACTATGATTCATTAATGCAATAATCATTATCACAAGATGGTACATGACTCATATCGTACAATAGGTCAAGCACCTACAGCAGTTTTTTTCCCATTTACTTTATCTCTCTCTCTTCTTCTCTCACTCTCTCTATCCCCTTCTCTCTTCCAATCCTATTTTGACAGACATTAAAATTACTGACTTGTTGATTATATAGAAAGGCCGCATGGATGTGTAAGATTTTGTTCACAGGCATTCAACTAAACACAAGAAATATTTCAATTTTGCAAAAACGAGAGCAAATTATAATCAACTTTAAAAACAATAAGATATTCATCATCATCATCAACTACACAACTGGCAGAGTACCATGTCTTTCTGATTCTCCAAGATTTTGCACATTGAAATGTATTTCAAACTCTGTAGTTAAGATTGTCAATAAAAAAAAAAGAAGGTATCTAGCACAATGCTTCCACCAAAGAAATACACAACACTGCAAGGCAAATATCCTGCAATATTTCATGAAATTACTGGCTGTTGCACTAATATAAAGGAAGAAAGGCCCAGTTGATATGCATTGTTTTGTTTTCAGGCATTCAACCACAAAGAAAAAAATAATTATACGCATATATATTTCAAATTGGCAAAACATACAGAAAATTATGATTAACTTTAAAAAAATATCAAAAGGAGTACCAAAATCATCATTCTACACAACGGACTGTGTAACATGTCTTTTTGATTCTGAGAGATTGTGTACCAGCATACTGAAAGATGTTTTACAAATGTCTGTGGTTAGATTGTCATTGAAAAAAAACAACAACAAAAAAACAAAAAGGCATCCATTGATATGCAATCACCAAGGAAATACATATTTTTACTTCCTGAACACCCTGCCCGCATTAATGCAAAATGTTCCTTCAGTCTCAATCATAGGTATCATTCATGCAGTTTTTCCAAGGCTTCAAGGTAGAGATTAAATTTAATGCATGTACCATAAAAATGGGGCTGCTAGAAGTAAGGTTTTTCAAAGACGATTTGACATGATTCTGTCAGTAAATATAAGGAAAAAAACAACAATTAAACATATATACATTTCAAATTGGCAAAAGATACAGCAAATTATGATTAACTTCAGAAACAATATTAAAAGGAAGGTCAAAACCATCATTCTACACAACGGATTGTGTAACATGTCTTTTTGATTCTTAGAGATTGTGTAACAGCATACTGAAAGATGTTTCACTAATATCTGTGGTTAGATTGTCATAAAAAAAAACATCCGTTGCTATGCAATCAACAAGGAAATACATGTTTTTACTTCTTGAACATCCTACCCACATTAATGCAAAACTTCCTTCAATATCAATCATATGTATCATTCATGCACATTTTCCAAGGTTTCAACTTTTAAGGTAGAGATTAAATTCAATACATGTACCATAAAAATGGGGCTGCTAGAGGTATGTTTTTTCAAAGACGATTTGACATGATTCTGTAAGTAAATAAAAGGGGAAAATGATTTAAAAAAAAAGGATTAATAAAAGTCTGAGGCTATTCCATTTTTCCTTCCATTCCCGAGCTGCAATCATCTTCAAAACACTGCACTCAGACCAGATCGGCAAGATTTAGTCAAGCTTCCTCTCTTCTTCTTGAAAGATGGGGGCGGTTGTTACTGTAGTTAGTCACACTTTGGTTTCAACCATTTTTGTTGGATATTCCTTGGAGCTGCATGTGCCACAGGTGTGGCAAACTGTCTCCAGCAGTGATCAATAGTGATGATGTTTTGAGTACGTTTTGCTGCAACCTTAGACAATAAATGCACGAGCAATACATGAACCTACAAAAGTACAAATCTGCTTTAGATCGGTTGTTCTATTTAGTACCTGGTATATCATTACATACTTGTAATGCCCACTACATCAAGTAGTAAACAATGCCTATTGCACTACTTGCAACCACCTATATAATGACACTGTAGGTATCTATTGCCATTTTGCTGCTTTATAGAAGCCTGTTTCACCTTTGACCTCTACTGAAGAAACTGATGTACAGACTTAGTCTTTTATACATAGGTAGGAAATTCCACATCACTGGAATAAATATAATAATTTGTCATCACACAGACTGTTCCAAATCTTCCAGTGCGATACAAAAGGAAACAAGCTCTGTACAATTAATAATGGCCCTTACATCCTTTTGCACCTCAAGGGTCACCAGTTGACTCTAAACGTGCCTGACCATAATAAAAGCACTTTTTGGTGATACGACAAGGTTTTAGTGTAAGGACAGTGGTGACATCATTCTCTCGGTATTGCTTGACTCTTCCGCGTCACAACGACTCGCGTTCTCAAAGACGAATAAATAAAGGATAATCGACTCTCGGTTGGGAATGTACACAAGGCATCTGGGTGGCGAGAAACTGAAGACCGTCGTCCTACGACACGCGGCATCCCCACGTCTGTGGCACCAAAAGCTGTAACCACGAATCCTGCGACAAGAACAGCAAGAGGAGATTGTGATGTCTGCATTTATTTGACCTCAGTGTCTTGCTTACAATCTTAACATCATTTAAATTCAATTCCCTTTCTAAGTCCAAAAACACAGTGACCAGTTTTTACAGAGGCACACACGTACTGCATTCACACACAAATCATGAAATCTATGCATGAGTACTGTAAATTTCGCGAGAACCAAAATTAACGAAATTAACATGCACATGAAAGTTCTAGTTAACACATATGCATTGAATGTTAGAAGCAAGTCGTGAAAATGTTATGTTGTAAACAAGGCAAGTGCCAAAATATGTCTCGCCCATTCGCGTAGAAGAATTTTTTTTTCTAAATCCTGGAAGTTCATTGACCCCGCCTATGACCTTTGACCTTGTGGTGACCTTTGAATCCCCAAGGGGCATCTAACAGACAAGTTTAGTCACAAATGGAGATATAGATCAGAAGTTATGAGCCATAATCGAAATGCCCAATAAAAACTTAACATTGGGCCATAAAGGTTTGTTGACCCGTCTGTGACCTTTGACCTTGTCATGAACTTCGTCTCCCCAAGGGACATCTACTATCCAAGTTTGGTCACAAACGGACCTAAGGATCAAAAGTTATGTGCCATAAAAACTTAACATTGGGCCCTAAAGGTTTGTTGACCCCTCTGTGACCTTTGACCTTGTAGTGACCTTCAACTCCCCAAGGGACATCCAAGTATGGTCACAAACGGACAAATACATCAAAAGTTATGAGCCATAATTGAAACGCGCCGTAAAAACTGAACATTGGGCCCTAAAGTTCATTGACCCCAGCCTGTGACCTTTGACCTTGAGGTGACCTTTATGTTTGGTAAAATGTGTAACTTTGTATAACCAATCTTCCTTCCAAGTTTGATAGAAATTGAAGTCCTAAGTAGAGAGTTTTTGTAGCGTTACAGACAGACGATGAACCGACGGACGACGGACGGACAGACGCCGCAGGCGATCCCTTAGTGTCCCTGCACCTCCGGTGGGCTCGACAAAAAGGCCTTCGGCTCCAATTCACGAAAATTACATGCCGCGAAAATATTGTGTTTTACAGTAAACAATTTAATAGCTGGAAGCACAGAGACATAACTGAGAAGGCAAAAGACTTTTCTAGTGAAAAGTTCTGGACATAATTCTGTATAGCGCATGAATCATTTTTAGAAACGTCTTCCTCACAATGAGAAATTTTGACATATTAAAGTAATAGATGTTTATATCAAATTCATTTTTATCCTCATCATTGCTATTACTGTATAAATCATCATGAATATTATTACTTTTATTATTATTATTATCATCATCATCATTATTATCATCACTGTCATCATTCTTACTTTCATCATTACTATTATCATCTTTATTACAGTCACCATTGTAATGAGCAGTAGTGTTATCCTTGTCATCTTTGGTACATTTTTGTAAATTTGGTGGGCTCATAACTCTATGAAAGAATTGTCTGGTAAAATTATGCCATCATGTTTAAATCTTTTTTTTTCTGCTCAAGTCTGCAAGCTGGTTTCACTAATGGTGTGCTGAAAAATCCTGCTGCTTTCAATGTGTTCCTTTTGCCTGATAGTAATCGGTAAAAAATGATAGCTATGGCATTCTTCATAATCATAGCACACATGTGAAGTTAACGCGTTTTGTAGACAGACTGCCTCTATCATGAGCGGTGCAAATCATTCACAAACTTGTACAACATTCCGTTATTAAAGGGATAGGTATTTGTGATAAGTAAGCAGACCAAGCAGACTGGAAATGATGGTAGATAGAAGAAAGCAAGAATTGATTAATTGTATGGAGTGAGAGTCTCTAAGTGCACAGAAACAATGGTGGGTAGTCTTGTGACAAGTATAAACCGCAAGGCACTTGTCGGTGCTGTAGTGTGCAGTGCTGTTCATATGACAAGGATCTGAAGTATGGCATGTTTTTAGTTTCTATTACGAAGCACTGCTCTACGCAGACACAGAGAAAGACGAAAGTGTAATTCTTTTGTGACACGGTTTCATAATAACAAGCAGACTGGGTCAATATTGTTGGTTGCATGATGACAAACTACATTATCTTTTACAGCTAAGTAGTTGGGTACTGTAATATATGAATAAATAAATACACTATTAATATAAATGAAGATAGTGATGAAAAAAACCTTCAAAGGATATACTGCAATGTCATGTCTATGTAGCTTGCTGATCCACAGTCAATAAATCATGCCAATGGCCCTTGCTCAGCCTTTCCTTGTCATTATTAAGGTCATAGAGTCTTTGTGAGTTAAAACCTGTCAATAGAATTAGGCATATGGTGGGTTAACCCTTCCTTTGCCTCTGCACTTCACTGTTACTTGTTCATTGACAGGTCGGCCAATGAACGTATAATTTGACCATCATGCATGCAGAGCTGGCCAGAAGACCTACATACATTGTAGATGTAACAATGCCATGCCATAGTCCTGTCTAAAAATTGCAAAGTGATACAGCACAGATACAAACAATGCATATCCCTAAGGTTCAACATAATTTTGAACGAAAATTTGGGGATGCAGAAATTTAAGATTAGTAGCACAGTAAGGGTTAATGTGCCCAGCAGAAACCTAATCACACTACTCTCTTGGAATTTTGCATTAAACTTGTAGTTGAGGCTTGCAGCTGGCATGGTGCCAAGTTTTGAATCCACCAGAATTGATAGAGCACTAAAAAAACGAGAGTCTCCTCCCTGTTCAAGTTGATCATAAATAAGCTGAGTGACTTTGAGGGACAGTGTGTCTTTTCAGTATATGCATAGTATACAAATGTGTTTCTCTTAAAGTTATTGTTTATAATAATCAGCTTCATATTTCTGCTATTCCTCGCATTTCAAATCAAATAATCACCAAAGTCAAAGGTCTTTTCAAGTCATCTTCTCTTTCAATATATTCTACTGATTTTAATCCCTCAGAAGTCAAATTTTCTCTCAAAGCTATTTCTTTAGTCCAAATAGATTTGACTTAGGCAAGACTGACTGTACAGCTAGTTCTCATGAGCACATTGGAACAAATGACTTCTCCTTCTTTTTCAGGTGGTCAGGCACTTTACCGGTTTTGCTCATTGTACCAATTTATGGAATTCATCAATCATGTTCAAATAAAGAATGAACTTGCTTATAGAGAAGGTGACAAGAATGGTCAGTCAGTTTGCATTGAATGTCTTAACAAACTTTTTTTTCTTTCTATTAATACATTGCAAAATACTGCTATGCTGTGAGATGCTGTCAGGTGAATGTGCCGGCAAGTACCATTTATATGGATTACTTGAATAATCATTATATCACAGATGCTTATCTCAAATCTGAATCTAAAATCCAACATGCCTGTAGATAAACATGTGCGAAGTGGAACTAAAACTACATGTAGTTTATTATTTTCATACTAAACTGATCATAACTTATCTCTGCGACAGGATCATAAGTGAATGTCAAATTAGAACATATCAAAATTATATGGTTGAGCATGTCTATTGGTACATAATTATGACCTTTTTCTGCTCATGTGCAAAATGGAACTCCAAACTACTAGTAGCTTATCATCTTTTTTATACTAAATCATATGTTATCTCCATGATAGAGCCATAATTATGTGAATGTCAATCACAACATTTCAAAATCATATGGTTAAACATCCTTTCCACAATTACGGTACATTGAAGTGTTTTCCCATCTTGTGCTATTTTAAGTTTACAAATTGTACATGAGTTATCGCAGCATTTCCTAAATTGTTGTTATACATGATAATATGTTCATCTCAGTAGGGTGTAGCTAGATAATTGATTCATCCCAGGGGTGGTGCTAAATAAAGAGTACAAATCTGAAATTTTTCTTCTTTTTTTTTTTAAAATTCCACAGACAACACAGTGACAGGTTGCCCAAGGTGAAGAATTGTTTTCCCCATGCTAGTGAGTTCAATGCTCTGTTAAATTGCCTGCTACATGAGGGAGTGTGGATTGCCATGCTTTAGGGCAGTAATCAATGTATAAATTCTATTTCTGGGAATCCAGACCAATATGTTTTCGCACCCTGCTATTATGTATTTGCTGTGTATTTGCAATCCTTTCTTTGCCAAGTATACACCAAATATCTTTGTAATGTCCATTGTCTGTGTTTTTTTCTTTTTATTTGAATTTGGTATAAAGTGAATTTGATAGTAAACAATTCAAAATTGGAATAAAAACAAGCAACATCAGTCAAACAAAAAACAGTAGAAATTTCACGACAATCATGACAAAAAGAAAAAGGCAATAAAATATTCTTGCAAGCCTTGCTGTTCTTCAATTCACATATTAAAGCAAACTGCCTCCAGTCATTGTCATGCAGCTCTCTCTTCCATTTGTTTATTGTTGTTCTTTCACAAATACAGACAAAATAGTGGAATGATTCCATTCTTTTTTTCCCCTGATTTTAATCTACTGTATCATGTTGAATAATATCCCCTTCAAGAAGTCATGATCATCAAAATATTACCACTCCAGAATGCACTTGCAGCTTGATGCTTTTTATAGGATAGGATAATATACAGCCAAAAAATCTTGACTGGGGTCGACCATTACCGATGTCCCTACGCTTCAATGCACATATTCGCTGCCCAACGCCATTCATTGCTTTCCATCGTACCCTGGTGGGCAGCGAAATGATCGGGCCACCCATGAATGCCCATGCTACATGGTCATTTAACTCTTTATGTGCCATGGTGTAAACCCCCTGTGTGCCACATCATTCTGAGATAGCAATGCAGTCATGCTTTGTTTGATATTAAAAACATTCTGCTTTTTTTTTAAAATCTACGTACCTATTTTTGTTACCCCGGACAAGTAACGAGCAAAGTTTAAGAAAAAAATAAAGCTTTGCTTTAGTGTAAATTGTACGACAAATCTATGATTCCTTTTCTTTCAAATTGCAAAGCTACATTATTGTATAAGAGGCATGACGTTTGCTCACAAAACAGTGACAGAAATTTAGAATTTAGGTTTGCAAATCCATAAAGGACATCCCGTCATGGTCAATCACCACATAAATTGCAAGCTTCATGTAACCTGTAACAGGAATGGAATCGCGATAAATGCTTCCATTGCACTGCGGCATATGGCGATGCATCGATTGTTTTGGGCAGGTTTGTGTGATTGAGCAGAATATGCAAAGTTGGCATGCCCACGACTGAGTCAGGCGTGCGAATGCGGCACATAAAGAGTTATGTTAATGTAACATTTCCACTCACCCTATCGTATTCACAGTAGACCCTGGCGTGCCACTCTAGGCTGTAGAGAACAACAATGAGCCCCATGCCCGATATCAGGGTAATCCACATGAAAATGTTCCAGAACGCCGACGACCGCTCGCCAGCCATTGTCAGGAATAAGGGAACTGTGTACAGAGGGGAAGGTGGAAAGAGATCAGAATTGAGGATGACATTGAGTGCAACATGGGGAAATAAAATGCACAAAATTATAGATAGTTACTGATTAGAGCTCTAATTGTAGATACCATGTGACCCTACATCACAAAACCAAGAAAAAGTCGCAAGACATGGATTTCTAGTTAAGAGCAGATTCTGAAAGAGCAGACTTAAAGCTTTAAAATGATATACCAGAATTCATTTACATGGACTCTCCTTGCCTATCAAATATTTGAAAGAATTTACACATTCCGGAAAAGTTGAAAGTGAAGAGTGTGTACGAAGAGGGTTTCTTTAGAAATGAAAATTACATCTAATCACAATATTCTGCAAAAACGTGTTCTAGGAAACATGTTTGGTTCATTTCATGATCACAAACTTAATAACAATAATGTAGCAGAAGTATTGCTCTCTCACAAAATATGAAAAACACAAGATTGACTTGGTTGACTCATTCTACCTATTTTGAGTCCTCGTGAGTATTTGTTGCTTTTATGATGCAAAGTCACAAACAAGCAGACAGACATACTGGTATACTTAAAACTAGGAGGAAAACCACATGCACTGACATACTAATACACTTGAAGTAATATGATGACTGGGATCTGTTTACATTTGCAGAGTTATGATCGATTGCGCTTCGAAAACTTTTTAATATGAAAGAGGCCCTGTGTCTGAAGAGACAGGAAGAGATCATCAGAGCAAAATAAGCCCCAGAACAGTAACACGAGTTATGAATTTTTTCTGAGATGACATTTCAAATCTACGTAGATGTACATACAACAGAAAGGAAGGCAGTTGAACTGAGATATAGAATACGTGTACATCATAGATCTATACATGTGAAGAGTTTGTTCGCAAAAAGTTCATTTTTGAAGATTTTGAAGTACAGTCTCTGTCACAAAGTACAAAATAATACCTTTTAAATGATATATTGGTCACTACATATAAAGGTACATTTTTGAAGTTATGGTCCAAAGAAGCGAAAATTTTCTTATTATTCTCTTTATTTTTCTTGACCTTTAATCGCAAATATCTCCATTTGGCAAATGTGGACTTGTCGGCTTTTGCGAACAAACTCTTTAAGTGTACAATGTATATGAGCTAGCTGTGCATGAGAAATTATTGTACAATAACAAGATATATTGTATGTAAGTACTGTAAAACCAGAAATTTTTGTGCGCATGAAACTTTCACGAATTTCACGAGAAGCCAAGTTTTGTGAAAGTAAAGTGCATGCAGAAGTATTTGTCAACATACAAGTAGTGCCCTGAATGCCAGCAAACTTTTCCAGACTGTACTAGTGCGTGCACATTTTTTTTTTTTTTTTTGTGGGTTTAGTAGTGTGCAGTCATTTATGTTGTGTGTTTCACATCAACTAACAGTTTGTGTTCCACGATTCTCTCTATTCATGTACAGTAGTGTACTAAAGTACTCATGATTTTTTTCATGTTCCGCGATTTGCGACAGTTTGATGCTACGAAGTATGTTTCTGGTTTCACAGTAGTCAGATAGAGGCTCAGTTCAATTCAATGAGAGCTAGAAAGCAAGATACATTGCATATGAGTTGGCGGACACTTAAAAATATAGACACAAGGAAGTGATTAGATAAAAAAACAAACTGTGATTGTCTGGGAGACGGAAAGATGCACAGATGGTGTATATAACTCTAACATGCTACATTCATGTTTATCTACCATTGCCAGATGGGTGTAAATTTACAAGCAAATGGCCGAGAGCTACGTGTATGTTTTCGTGAAATCGGCATAAACTCATAGTCTGTGCCTATCGATCATGGTGAATCATATTTATAGTAGACATCACCCATTCCCATATTTGGGTAATTTTTCCCAGGGTCATTATCTTCTTGTTTGCCTTTAACTTGGAAGTCTGTACAATTTTACTGGACAGCCATTCTTGAAGGAATTGTATAGTTTTGGTTAAGACCTGATTTCATGTTTCTAACATTTTTTGGTGAGATAACGAGAAATCTCTAATGAGATATGAAAGAGCATATAATTCTCCGAGGAATTCACCATTTATTCGATGAAAATTGGTTTTGAAGTGGCTGAGATATCCAAAACAGAGCGATCCTAATAAAAGGTGGGACCCACCTTTTATTACAATCGCTTTGTTTTACTTTGTTTTTAGATGTCTCAGCCATTCCAAAACCGATTTTCATGAAATAGAGCGTGAATTCTTCTTAGAATGGTACGCTCTGTGCTATTTCAAAAGTGGTTTCTTGGTATCTCGCAAAAAATTAAAAGCCCAATCCTCACCTCCACCAATACTATACTATTCCTTTAACCTATTAAAGGACAGACTGATTTTGCTGCAACATCCGTTTCCCATAGACATTTGCCCAAGTAAAATAAAATTAGAATTTATTCTCACCAGGTTAAAAACCAGTGTATTGCTTTAGACATCCAAATTTATCCTAACAATATGTTGTCTACAGAAAGCACTGTCCTGTCTTGAAGGTAGAACTACAGACTTTACTGCATTCATAACTTTTCTTTTGCTCATGAGTGTAATAATTATTCAACAGGGCTTTTTTTAAAATTTTTTTGCTGTTTTTTGTTTTTATTTTGATACAGGCAGTATATTTGCTGGCAGTGTATTTGCTGGCAGTACTTACATTCCAATAAACCCACATATATTATGTTCCCAAGTTCATGTTATCCATAATTTTGTCACATGAATTCTCTCTCGGGAGTTGTAAAAAGCATGTGTTCATGAATGGTTGATCCAGCAAAATAGGTATGGACTCTTTTTTGTTTTTGTTTTTTTCACATCCAGTCATATATAGTTTTGTCTCATAGACATGTACATATTGAAACTTCAGTGGATAGTTACACGCTAATCAGACAATGCCTGGATTACTGGAAAAATAGAAATGTTTAATACACGCATGAGACTATCATGTATTTTGTGACAAGCCAAGATTTGCAAAAGTAAAATGCACACCAAAGCGTTTGCCTACAGAATACATTCAATGCCAGTTACTGTAGCAATTTGCACAAGTTTCATGCTGCCAAAGAGGCCCTCGGCTGCAATTTGTGAAAGTTTAATTGCCACAAATTTGTCATGTTTTACGGTTATGTGATCATGTGATACCTGTAGTCTATTTGCTTTTTTTTTTGTATCACTTCAATCTCGGTTAATAACAATACGCATTTTGACATTTTTTTTTTTCACCATGGGCAGAATATTCTCAAGGAAGATGACATGTTGAAAAACATTTCTGCCTTTATGCTTGTTGCTGATGCTAGCCAACATAGAAAAGTCCATGTTGATGATATGTATAACTCTCCACACACTTTCACTAACCCGTACCTTATGATATATGATGACTTTCATTCTGGGAAACATGGAAATCGGTCTATAATCACTACGGCATGAAATGCTATTTTAGGTTTGCAATGGCAGTTAAATCTTTTTGATGAGGTGTTCTGTATGTTTGCTCCTATGCTAATCTGTCTATCTATGTATTATTACATGACAGAATGTTACTTTCGTGGGCTGCAGAGGTAGAGTGATGTGTGTTTTCTTAAAGGGGAATGAAGCCCAAATAGACATGTAGATTAAGTGGATGCAGCAATATTAGTAGAACACATCACTGAAAGTTTGAGGATATTCAGACAATCCATTCGAAAAGTTCTAAAATTTTAGTGCAGTCATCGCTGAATGAGAATACTTCTACAATTTGTGACATTGCACAAGAAGAACGATATAAAGAATATAAAGCATATACAACAACATTTCATCTTATGAAGGGCACACATTCCCTCAAATAAATTGATAATGACATACAGTGTACGTTAAAGGTACATTGTAAGTCAAGAGCTCCTTCATTATGCTAGGAAAGTAAAAATATGCTTAATTTTCTTTATATCTTCTTCATATGTGACCCTGCATCACAAAGCCAATTAAGTCGCCAGACATGGATTTTTAGTTAACCCATTGATGACGAGTCCCGAGTATACTCGGGCAAGTGTCTGTGGGAAATGCGTGTTATAGCAAAATCAAACCGTCCTCTTGGTTAAGGACAGATTCTGAAAGAGCAGACTGTAAGCTTTAAAATGATTTATAACTCATTTCAAATGGACTCTCCTAACCTATCTAACTATTGGAAAGAATGCTCACACTCTGGAAAAGTGTGAACTAAGAAAAGAGGCTCTCAAGTACAGGGTCTATCTGTCTATTCGAGCATTTCATCTTTAACAAACCGTGCTGGCTGTGTGATGAATGGGACAAAAAAGAGGATGTAAGCCACTGGAGTAACAACAATGAAGGGATTATCAGATTAAGTTGAAATTGAGTATACTCTATTTACACATTCTGTCCATGATTAATGCCAACTTTCAAAGCAGTAGCATTATCCCTTCAAAAGTTATCAGACTTGAAAGTGAAGAGTGTGCAAAGGGTTTTCAAGAAATGAAAAGGGGCCTCTAAGACATACCTGATCTCACTATTCTACAAAAAAGGTTGTAGAAAAACCGCTGAAAATGCACTTTCCCGTTCATTTGTGTATGATCCCAACCTTCAGAATAACGTAGAAGAAGGGTAGCTCTTTCGGAAAATATGAAAAACTTGATATTGACTTGGTTGACCAGTTTCACCTTTTTTGAGTCCTCACGTAAAATCAAGGGGTGCGACTCTCTGTTCGTTTTGTAATGCACGGTCACAAATGGTTCTTCACGTGACATCACAAACTCTAGCAGTCTTCTCATCCAGCGATGGTTGCACCGAAACCTTACAAAATCACACTCTTGAAGAGACTGTCTGATTTTCCCTAAACTTTCACTGATGTGTTCTACTTATATTGCTACATTCACTCAATTCAGATGTATATTTGGGTTTCATTTCCTTTAAGGCAAATCTTCAAACACAAGAAATACATTCATACTGTGCAGTTCTTTCAGAGATGCAATGGAAACAAAGTTCAAGTCATGTGATGTCCAATCATGAGACTTCTTCCACATGTGATTCATCTCAACAAACCACATATAAAAGACATCTCACCCTCTTAAAAAGAAATGAAATCATGTAAAATTCTAACATGAATACTTATGTTGGCAATGCATAGACGTCCTCACAAGTATTCCTCCTTTGTTTTTGTTTCTGTTTCTTTCTCTCAGCGGGATAGCGCCCTCTGGTGGGTATAAAATGACAATTAACCCTCTGTGCACCTCGAGGGCCAATTGCCAAAGGAAACCCCATGGCATACACATTGTCCAAAGTTCCTGGCAGAGGGAGGGTTAACGTAACAAAATACACTGAACAAGGACAGAAGGGTGCATGTTAAGGTGACTTATTATTGCAACTGATTAACCAACTACCTTCTAACTACATAAACATGCGCCAATTATTCAGGGTTTTGAGTAATAAATATGAAGGGCATACAATTGGATTCAAACCAATCATCTTCTGATTACGTGACAGGCGTTGTATCCAATAAACTACTGAGCTTCCGCCTGACAGTCAACGCTGGTCTTTAACCCTTAGAGCAATTAGCAGTGGACACTGCATAATTAATCAAATTAATGAATTCTCATGTCAAGCTGTTTTTATCGCAACTGATCGACAAATTGCCCACCATCAACATAAATCCCAACCGAGTACGTATGCCCATGAGTGTTATATCACTACTAAAGTACTGAATAATCGGTGCTAATTTATGTTGATGAAGGGCAATTTGTCAATCAGTGGCAAGGAAATCAAAACATGAGAAGTCATTAAATATACGACTCACTACCGTTATCATTTTTGCGCTCAAAACTTACCACCGGCACCGACGAAGAATATGAGAAGGATGGGATAGAAGAAGCGGAATGCCATGACGATGATGTACTCGTGGAAAACGGCAGATATTGCAAACACAGTGAGACTGCTCGTCAGGCGGCCAAGCCCCATAAGCTGCAGAGAAGGTAATATAGAGTGCATGAAGTTAGGCACAGATTCTATATAAAGATGTCACAAGGGGTGAAAAGGCAGCATTATTCTTTATATACCTCATTTCTAGAATCCTCTCATCTGATTGGTTAAAAGGGGAGTCATGAAAATAGCTGTGCCCTATTTTTGAGTTACTGTGACCGGGGCCCGGGCACAGTTAGCAAATAGGTTTTAGAGACAGTCGCGACCCCGTACACATAGATCGCTCATATGTACGCACCAATGATACGACCGCCGCGCATTCGATCAGCGTGCTGTAAAAGAGACTAGCGGACTGGTTTGGAGACAGGAGTCGCAACTCGCAACCCTTTACTGTGTACACATAGATGATCACTCATATTATGTACGCACCAATGATACGACCGCCGCGCTGTCGATCAGCATTGATTATAAGTGCTGTAAAAGAGACTAGAATCTATATTTTCGGTATCTATATTTCGGAATCTATATTTTCGGTATATAAAACAAATAATGACTGCTTGATATTCGGGGCACAGTTAAAATTATGTAGGCCCTCGGTGATGTGAAAACCAAAACCATGCCCTCAGCTTCGCTTCGGGCATAATTACGGTTTTCACATCACCTTGGGCCCATAATTTTAACTGTGCCCCTCATAGCAGTCATTATTTGTATACTAGACCCATGACTCTCAATCTTTTTTTAACCCCAGGTCTGGTTTGGCTCCTATAAATCTTTTCAAGGCCCAAATAGATTGAATATGGATCTTTTCTCACCTTAATTTTGGCCTTTATCTTTTAGTGATCGTGAATTCTGTAATCTCATTGGTCAAACAACCACTGAATATTTCCCGTATTCCATGAATACGGTCATAATGTGCGCATGCGCTAAATCCACTACTGAATATTTTCCGTATTCCGTGATATGACATGATATCACACAGCTAGCTGCACGTGTACCAAAGACTGAAAAGATAGGAAAATGCGCGCCAATCCTGTACAAAACAAATGGACAGCGTGCGGTCCTCAAGCGTTTTACGCACATCACCTGAGACCACTCAAAGACGCTTGATAAACAACAACAACTTCAAAGACAGCACGTCTCAGGTGATGTGCGTCTTTGCCCGAGACGCACTGTCTTTGAAGATGTTATCTGGCAACTATCTTATGGCGTGTACGTGATGCGCGAATAATCAGCTCGCGAGACGTAAGTCAACATGGCTGACAGCTGGCAATTTTAACAACACTCATGAGAGGAAATCAGCGAGAAGAAGGTTAGCACTTACACTTAAAAAGATAAAATCGTTACCCCCTGCTTGTTCTTACGAAATACGGGAAATAGCTACGGTCTGGTGCCATATTCCATTTGGCCTCCGGCCTCATGGAATATGGCACCAGACTCTAGATACTTGCCTGTATTTCATGAACAAGCAGGGGGTAACTAATAATATCACGGCCCACCTGTATGAGCTTCATGGCTCATTCATTGGTTGAGAAGCGAGGCTCTAGACTATGCTTGTTGGAAGCGAATACCGACAGAATCCTGATCAGCCACAGTTATGCAAAGAATTCAAGAAAAAACAAACAAACACAGCACTGCTGATACTGTCACACAAGACTGGATCAGCAAAGTGGAAGTTGGATATGCAAGTTTTTGTTTTTGTTTTTGTTTGTTTTTGTTGTTTTTGTTGTTTTTCGATGCATCTGCCCTGATGTAGACATAACCCCACTTGACAACCAGAGGGGAGCGCATTAACAACATTCTGCCATGCACAAGAGGCGCATTAACAGCATTCTGTCATGTGCAGGGAGGCGTGTTTACAATACTCTACCATGCGCACGATGACATCATTTGCTACCACTTTTTCTTTTCTGAACATCAATTTTTATTGTAATACCTGGCAGTCCCTGTAGATGTAAGTGTACAACCAGTCGTGGACAACGATGTTCCACGTTCTGTAGTACGTTGAGTAGTTTTTACATGTCCACCAATCCTGCAATGCAACAACAACAACAAACACAACAACAAAATCAGATTAATTGAAACTTCTATGGAGAAAGCAAAAGGAAGAAGAGATAATCACAGGCAAAAAGGACATTGCTTGTTCAAAACTTGTCAATGAGGTGTAGCAAAGAGGGCGCTATACACAAGATACTGATACAAAACAGCCTCTTATCTTGGTACATGTACACTACAAATAGGCAGGCACTGTAATCTCTTCTTTCAGACCAAGCAGCTTTTTAATAGGAAAATATGGGTGATTTGATTAAATCAATCTTCATTTGCTGCCCATGAGGGTACATTTGAGAACCACGAATAGCGCCCACTAGTAACATGACAGCATGTACATGTGCTTCACAGTGTACAGGTATCAGTAATGGCTGACTCTAGTTGTGATTCTTTGACTTTACACAATTCATTATGGGGATTCTCGTACACAGTAGGAGAATGGATCATATCACCGGTCGCTATTTTTTCGTGGCTCTGAATTCGGTACTCAGAGGATGAAATTTCGGCCAAAAAAACATGTTATTCACAAAGTCCTGAAAATTACGAATTCTGCAAAATCATGAAAATTATTCACTCTGATTTTTGGGAAAATAGACTTCAAAAATACCCCTATCCAAAAAGTTGTCTTTTACATGGTGTAAAATCGCATTATAATTCCGGACACGATTTTCGTAATGGAATAATCAATGTCTTTCGCATCTTGTCCTTGCAACAGTATCACAATTCAAACCTATGATTCACCGTACACATTCCTACCGAGCCGACAGATAGCTATGTGCTAGCATATGAAGGTCAAATAATGATTGCTCACTGAAAATGTGTTTTTCAACTGAATGGCCTAATGGTGATTAGAGAAGATAATAGCACTAAAATTCTGTTGAACACTAGGTTTATATCATTTCTAGACTAAGTGGTGAATGTATGTAACATGGACAGACAAAACTGTCGCATTTTTGTCTTATCTTTTTTTCTCTTTTTTTGTCTATTTATTGACATTGGCTGGTCTAGTCTTGACTTTGTGCATTCCTTCTTCTTAATTCACTGCCTTTAACATGCAGCTAATAATTGGCCGAATCATAGCACATCTAATTCCAATATACAGTGGAAAAGTCATACTAATAAACTTATTAAGGCTATTAATACACACACGACTCTATCAAACACAGCAACACTTTCTGTAACCTTGATACAAATAAGCTCTGAAAAACATGTTTCACCGCTACAAATAGAGCGACAACAGCTGTCCGTGTTGTTTCCAAATCCTAATGACACAAAGACAGTGAGACTGACTTATTTGAGGTACAATGTAAGACTGAGATAAGAATGATTTGCCCTGCACGGCATGTGAAATTCTGTTATCAGGTTCAGTGTGCTACCAAACAACAAACAAAGGTGATAAAAATCTATTGAACAAGCACTCAAACTGAAACTCTTTGGGCATGACATAAATGTGATATCATTATCTTTGCAGGCTGATGACCTTAGACCAGACAAAACATGATGAGGAAGGTCAATGATGTATTTTACATTCCTCTATGCCACTGAACCAATGAATTTGGGGAACAGTACTATGATTAGATGTAAAGCAAACATAATTGGGGACAGAGTTCTCTCCCCCCCCCCCTTTTTTTTCGGGGGGGGGGGGGGGGGGGGGGGTAGGAAGTGTTTTTTGTTCTTTTGAAAATTCACTTTTGACTCTTACCCTTCAATAACAAGTGCGCCATTTTCTGACAAGGAAATAGAGAATTATCATACCACAGAAAATAATCCAGAAAAATAAAAACAAATAAACCCAGCCACAGTGACAGTCAAATCTATTGGGACTGAAGAAATATCTTCGACTTTAATAGAGAAAATGGATGGAAAATTGTCCTTTGTGCAATTTTTCTAGATTTCCTTAAGCAATGAACCAATGAATTTGGGGTACAGTATTATGATCAGATGTAAAGCAATCATCACTGTGGACAGAGTTCCTTTTTTTTTAGGGGGGGGGGGTTGTGAGAGTTTACTATTGACTCTCACTCTTACAAACTAGTGTGCCATTCTCTAACAACAGATAAGGAGATGGAAAATAATTCATGTCGATTAGAAATCATCGAGAAAAATGGAACACAAACAAACCCAGCCACAGTGACAGTCAAATCTATTTGGACTGAAGAAATATCTTCGACTTAAATAGAAAAAAATGGATGGAAAATTGTCCTTTGTGCAGATTTTCTAGAACATTTTTCTTTTCCTTTTCGTTAAGTTTATTCTATTTGGCTGGCCTATTTATTTGGCCACTTTCATTCACAGATCTCATCCATTCAGTGAGACGTTCATTGTTCCTTCATGTGACATTAGAACTTGGAAAAAGTCATTGTTGTCTTTAAAGTTCATGTGCTCAGTCACATGTGACATTTGTCAACATAATTAGGTACCAATGGACAGAGGAAGAGTTCTTCATTCCTCACAGCTAACATTGTGCTTTCCATAGCTGACAATATTATAAACTGGTAGCCCTCCAAAGTTGGATTACTGTTTTGTTTTGTTTTGTTTTTTAATATTCACTGCCTGAATCGCTATGACGTCTCCGTGGCCGAGCGGTTGAGGCGCTGGCGTTCCATGCCAAAGACCCGGGTGCAATTCCCAGCGGAGACCAAATTTTTCAACTCTTGAGCTTTTTCGAAAAGGGAGGAACAGTAAGAGGAATAATGATGTCAAAGCTACACACCGATTTCTCCTTCCTTTCTCATATCTCACATAATATAATATATATATATATATATATATATATATATATATATATATATATATATATATATATATATACATATATGTACCGGTACATATTGCTTGATAGATAAAAAGATACAAATCATGTATACTCCACCTTGTAGAACTGCCTGTCTGCAAAGCGCAGCATCTCTGCGAATGCATTGAGCCACGAGTGGAGGATGGCGAAGAAAGCCAATAGCAGCATGAGTGTTGCAGGCAGCATGCAGGTGAATGTCGCCCTCGCTAGGTTCTTCATCGTCATCGTCTCCTCGGTGAAGTTTTTGAACATTGGAAGGCAGAAGCAGTCAAACAGGTAGAACGTGTAGAACAGACAACCTACAACCTGTACACACAGAATTAGAAAAAAAAAACAAAGGCACATTTTTACAGTGTACTTTGGTATATTCAACCTCACCATAACTCTTTCCACTGTATAAGCCATACACTTCATGGGGTACTTATTTTTTGGCACATTTAGCAAGTCAATTGCTATGCATGAATTTGAAAGCAAGCAAAAACATTAAATCTGATCCCAATATGAATGCAATTTGCAAACATACATATCTCCCTTCATTTCTGTACTCCACAATCACAAATTAAATCACTCACGGAATTGTGTTCGCGAAAAACCAGACTCATTATACAGGGACTCCAACCCCAAGCACCTTCTGATCTGGAGATTCTCCCGCCCGAAACCCCTAGCAAACGGGAGACTCCAAGTTGATGTGTGCGAAGCGCTAAGTTCCTAGGGTTCTAGATGTTCTCTGGTGCTATCTAAGGCTTATTTTTTCAACATACGATAGCAATAAGTAAGAAATCCTTTCCACCGGGAGACACAGAGCCAGGGCGGGAGAAATCAAATCTCAAACGGGAGAACGGGAGATTTCGCAAAAATGGGCTTTCGGCGGGAGATCTCCCGTCGAAAACGGGAGAGTTGGAGTCTCTGATTATATGGCTTTTCAGTATGTGCACAGAACCACAACCTGGAACCAATATTTACAAAGCATACAATCATTAAAATTGTATCATCACAGATGAAATGGCAATGACTATCATGATTAAAGATAGATTCTCCATGAAAGAATGACAACTATCTATGGTGAAATAAAACATTTGTCGAGTGAAAATGATACATTTTGAGGGTTACAGCGATAACCAATTGAATACACATGCCAAGAGATGAGCATACTATACTGTACATGTATATGGATCAAAAGAACGGTTTGATTAAGATGTCAGATATTGACACACTCAATGATTGAAGTAATGATAACCAAAAACAGCTCCACAGTACTGCATTATAGTGCAAACTGACATTTTTCCACATGGAATATGGACTTCATAATCAAAGGATAGTGTTTGCACAGGCAGGGTCAGTGACAGACCAAGAATGCCTGATTTGACAGATCGCACGATAGTCTCTGAGATACCAAAATAGGTACCGGCACAGGCCAATGATCAAGTCCCAACAATTTGTATCTCTTGATGAATCCTAAAAGACAAATGTTTACAGATGAGCAAGATTAACAGGTCAACAGGGGCACTCGGTACCTACCGAAGAGAAAAGAATGCTGACTATATTATGCTCTATGTGTGTTTTTCTGCAAAAGCACTGAGCTATGGACTGAGTGAATGTTAGTCATGGAGAAGCAATGACAAAAACTGTGAAAGAATATTTTAGACAAAATGAACACTACAGTAAGATCAAAATGTGTTTAAATCATGTTCATACAGGTGTCTTAATATTTTGTCCATACAATGGAAGGGGCGGGGGAAAGATGTGATTGAATGTAGATGAGCCTGCATTTCTCTACCCTGGAACACTGAAGGCAGAAACCTTTACGCTCATCATATAAAACAAAACAAAACAAAATCTTCTCTGAACTCAAAATATGACTTTACCAGCAAACATGACAAGGCATTCAAATTACATTCAATACAATTTAAAAACACACACAAACAGGTTTGATAGTGCACTATATCTAAACACATTTTGCATGGCATAGTAAAATGGGTTATTTAGTCCGATACTATTAACTGTATGTGACCCATTACCCTGTTACCAAAGTCATAGATTCAAAATGATTGTTTATCACAGGAATACCCAAGCCACAAAGTCGGTCCCGATAAAGAGGACTACATTGAAGCCCACTGACCTGCATGAAGTTGACGCGAACCACATCCCATCTGATCATCGTTGTCCGCGGGTAGTTGTCCCTGTAGATGAGGGTGGGGCAGAAGAGGAAGTAGAGGTACTTGGAGAAGTCCGGGCACGGCGTGGGGACGTCCTTGTAGTCGATGCTGCCCTGGAGCACACTTGCCGTGACTGCATCATCAACATCGCCCTTCCCTGACTGGCTTGTTTTCGGTTCACCATTTGGTGCTGAAAGAGTAAAGAGGAAGAGGACACTCTTAAAAATTGCAATCACCCCCTTTCATACTGATAGCATGTACACCTGTAAACACTTTCACATGATGTAGTCCTCAAATTTCACCTTGAAATTCACACTGTGAACGAACGCTTGTTCAGGTACTACACTGTACTTAATTGATTTGTCCTCTTTTTTTTTCATTCGCGACACAAAAAGCGTGATGAGTTTAATTTAATACTATGGTCCTGTTGGAAAATTGAAATTAGGATGCAAGGCAACAAAACTCTTTCATTCTCTTTTTTTTCAATGACCTTGTGAAATTTGTAACTGTTTAAGTCATGCTGATTCATTAAAAAAAAAATGTTCTACAATCACACTGTCACTCATTCGAGGGGAAAGCAATATCTAGGGTCATTTTCACATGTACCAAGAGTCCATAATTTGAATCACGATTCTAGTGATGCTTCAAAAAAATCATGATTCAGATGACACATTTTGGCTGTGTATAGCAAACTGGAATCAGGGAGGGCAATTTGAATCGTCATTCATATCATAACTCAAATGATGGTCGGCAGATATTTTCTGGAAATGATTCTTCAGAATTACATAATGAAACAGTCATATGTGTAAGGATTGACCACCAAAATCATGTTTTTGGGGGCGGAGCTTTTGGTAACCTTTCGACCACTTCCGCAGAAAAACTGTGCTCCTTACCACTCAAGAGTGATGGATGGGAACTCACAAAAAAGCCCCACCTCCTCTCCTTGCTCTGAAATGCAAAACTGCAGATTCTGCAAAGCCTCCTTGGTCATTTTTACAGACAACACTTCTAGTTACCTCTGCCAAGGGAGGAGGTTATGTTTTTGTTACCGTTGGTTGGTTGGTTGGTTTGTTTATTTGTTAGTTAGTTAGTTTGTCCGTGTGCAATATAACTCAAAAAGTGGTGAACGGATTTAGATGAAACTTGCAGGAAAGGTTTAGAATGATTCAAGTAACAGATGATTAAATATTGGTAGTGATCTGAGAATTTGGGGGGAATTTATGAAGGATTTTTGATATTTTGGCAGGTAGGGTCAATGAACTTGGGAGTTCAGACTGCGCGTATTTGAGGTTTGCATGCGCGCACCAAAGTGCGTGCTCTAGTTTCTGCTAGGGCGAGGCACGCCACGCAGCTGAGGGTTTGTGATGTAACAAAGGCGTCTATATTGGGAAATCGGGCGATTTTTCAGCATGTATACCTGTGGGTGGAAATCAATGATCTCTATGGAAGAGCCAAAAGAGCTTTTAAAATATCTTTGGGAAGAGCAAGATCATCCATGGAAAGCAGCTGCTTGGTGAAGGTCTGCGCTCTCAGAGTGCTTTTCTAGTTGTAATTGTAATTATCATGATTGTAATTCAGCAGTGCAATCACTTTTCTTGACCAGTGTGAAAATGGTCAAAGACAGTTAAAATGGTCAACATCTCATGGTTAGGTCCCAAGTCAAACGTGGTTAGCAAAAGAACCCAACAACAAACTTAAAGGCATAACTGTGGTTGCCCACTCACTGTGTTTCCTACGGCTCCTGCTCTGCTTCCACGCCAGCGCTCGGGGGGTGTTCTCCCGCATGAAGGCGTGCATCTTCATCATCAGCCGGATCTGCTCGGCGGTGACAATGACGGAGGAGGCGAGGGGGAGGGAGTTGACGAGAATGGCCTTCATCGGCAGGTAGAGGAAGAGGACCTGGTAGGTGGTGTACAGAACCAACCACGCTACCTCTGGAATGTAGATGCTGAAAGTAACATTGAAATGCACATGAGACATTTCATTTACCTAAAATGCCCATTGAATAACTACAATGGAAGTACACTGCCCCCTCCCCCTCAAAAAAAGAGAAAATAAACAAACAAAAACCAACAGAAACACAACTTCAATACATGTGTACATAGCCCATCACAAGAACCAGTCAATGCCTACAAAAATTCATGGACTCTACGATTAGTGGTGAGAGTCGTCAGTTGGTGCACTCTGGGCACATTCAAAATGCACTAAAACCAACTGGTCATCAGGCTTACATGTATGCTACATTTACTAATTCTTCCATGCTTTCACATGTATATTCATGTATTTGTCTATGCATGAATATATATACATCTGTAATTCTGTATATTCTTTTTTTATTCATTTTTCATATCTCAATAGGACTGTTCTTCTTAAACAAGCTTTTGTCGCAAAATACTTGACTACCAAAAGTATTTACGGATAATAAGCACACATGTTTGCAAACACAAAATACAAGGCAGAAGGAAACTAAAACAATTATATTTATTTGATCACATTTTGACATATCAATAGACACATAATGACAACATTAAAGACCACACAAGACGACCATAGAATATTTTTGCATTAATCCATGCACAACGCACACAATATAAGTTTAAACATACAATGTAGCTCACATTATTGTCTATCATTGCAATCTCTTGTCTTCCATAAAAGAAAGAAAGAAAGAAAGAAAGAAAGAAAAAGATAGAAGTACTTTACATTTCATACTTCACTTTCATCATATGCTGTAAAACATGATATATTCGCGGCATGAAATTTTCGCGAATTGGAGCCGACAGCCTTTCTCGTGGCATGAAATTTTCGCAAATTGCTACTGGCATTCAATGCATGTAGTGTAGACAAAAGCTTTCGCGTGCATTTTAATTTCGCGAATTCTGGCGCTCGCGAAATTCGCGAAATTAAAATGCACGCAAAAATTCCTCGTTTTACAGTAAGTAACTCCTCAAGAAACCACTGAACTACCTTTTATTCCAGCACACTAAGAAAACTATACTTACCATGGTTGCAAAGAGACTCTGGCTCTGTCACATTTTTGGTTGAACCATGTACAAACTATGAAAAGTGCAAAGTGCTGCTTTTAATATTAAACATTAATTCACTTCTAGTCAAAGTGTATGTGTGTGTGTGTGTTTTCTTTTTGAACAAAGTTCATACTTGAACGGTGTGTAGTAGCAAGACTCGTGCTGGGACCAGTACTGGAAGGTGCAATAGAAGATGACCATGGCCCAGATGTGCATGAGGAACCAGGTCCAGAGGACGATGGGAGCCTGACCAAAGGCCCGCTGGAGAAGGTCAAACTCCAGTCGTATGCTGGATGGAGAAAAAAAAAGAGTCTTTCTGTTACTGTTGTTGTTGTCATACGATGTTTGGTTTAAGTACGAAATAGTTCAAAGAGATTTCAAAGCACACAAGAAGAATGATATGAAAAAAACCCAGCAATTACAAGTTGATATTGTTTGTCTATATACATACATTGTATGTATACGTGATTTATCTATATCTATTCATTCAGACATACGTACATGATCGTAGGCTGGGCTGACATAAGAAGTCTCCTTTGTCACGCAAGAAGTGTGAAGTTCAGTATAAATTACGTCCAGTATCATCATACAATATCGGAAATAACCATAATAGTGCTGGTTTGATAGATATCAATAGTCAACAAAGTGAAAAACATGAAATCTACTTCATTTTTTTTTTTTAATTCTCAGTGTGCCCTTAATTCACTTCTCTTTTGGCGAGGAGTCAGCAGCTTTTTTTCAAACCAAATGCAATCAATCAGACAAAACAGAAATCAAAGGCTATTGTATGCGCTAAAAGTTAGCATTAATGCCCTCTTCGTTTTGAAGAAAAACATTCACAAAAATCTTGTTTTGCTTTGTTTTGTTTTGTTTTGTTGTTTATGGAAGAGTATGGGAACTCCCTCATCTGCTTCTTGACAAAAAAAGAAGCCACATCAAACAAGCAAACCTATAAATGTTTGGTCATAAGGAGTGGGAATGTAGTCATCTGTGCTTTCTCTCTCTCTCTCAAAAAGAGACACAAACACAAACATGCACATGCATGCAAGTTTTTGGTTCAGCTGGATGTGACATTAAAACAAGAATACCAACATCACTGTAATGACTGATTCTATTTCTACAATGAAAATGAAATAAATCTTCACGGCTTTGTTTCTTTTAATCGTAAAACTTTTTTTGAACTGTGTGAGGGCTGGGGTGATAGATAAAATATCACCTTGAACTACAGTGCAGAGCAATGCATGAGTCCCTGATGGATCAGAATATCGGCCCTTTATTTATCAGCGCATTTTAAGTTGCAAAAGGAAACCCACCCACACTTAATCTTCCAGGAAGTTGTAAAGCCCACTCGGGCGTAGCAATGCATCTTCATCAGCCAAACAATAGACACAAGAGAGTTTTGATAGGGGGATTGAGTAATTTCTATTCATTCACAATTGTGACCTTGCATCACAAAACCAAGAAAAAAGTCACACCCCTTGATTTTACATGAGGACTCGAAAAAGGTGAAATGTGTCAACCGAGTCAATCTTGAGTTTTTCATATTTTCTGAAAGAGCTATCCTTCTTCCAATTTACGTTGTATTCCTTAGTTTGGGATCATAAAATGAAAGGGAAAGTGAGTTTTCAACAGTTTTTCTACAAACCGTTTTCGGGGGAGAGTAGAATGATCAGGTATGTCTTAGAGGCCCCTTTTCATTTCTCGAAATCCTTTGCACACTCCTCACTTTCAAGTCTAATGACTTTTGAAAGGATAACACTACTGCTTTGAAAGTTGGCAGTAATCATGAACAGATTGTGTTAATAGAACATGCTCAATTTCAGCTTAATCTGATAATTCCATCATTGTTGTTGCACATGTGGTTTAGATCTTGTGTTTTGTCCCTTTCATCGCACAGCTAGCACAACTTGGAAAAGATTAAGCGCTTGAATAGACCCTGTACTTCAGAGCCTCTTTTCTCAGTTCACACTTTTCCAGAATGTGTACTTTCTTTCCAGTATTTACAGGTTTGTAGATAGGTTAGGGGAGTCCATTTGAATTGAGTTACACATCATTTTAAAGCTTAGAGTCTGCTCTTTCAGAATCTGCCCCTAACTAAAAATCCATGTCTGGCGACTTTTTGTTTGTTTTATGATACAGGGTCACAATTAGTATTCAGACATCTGTGACAATCGGCAAAGAAAGCTGCCCAGAGTGAATGCCAACAGCGAACAAAGCACAGTAGTGAAATGGTTAAACTCAATGCTTAACCAGGAGACTGAAAAAACCCACTATTTTTTATTAAAAAACAAAATTTATTATCCAGCTACAAGCCTTGCTGCTTGAAGTTACTGCCTCATTAAAGGCATTATATACCATTTGCAGATAAAACAAAAACCCAGCTTTTGTGCTTCAAAATAGTTCAAAAATGTGTGTTAGGGATAGAAACAACCAATGTTAAAATGTTAATCTGTATAATCAATGTTAAGTATTGTTAAATATACAAAATGTGAACATTATGATATTGTGTCTAGACTAAACCATCTACAGTTATGGTTTCTTGAGAAAAATAGTAAGTGATATCTCCTTTAGACTTTATTGCAAAATTTGTATATAATGCTGTTTTGTGATTATACAACTGACCTACATGTACACATATGCATCAAATGTGATAACTCAAACATTTTTTAAATTGCTGCTCCCAACAATAAACAATACCTTTAACTATCAATAAATGTAAAACAGGGTCAGTGAGGCTTGCAAAAGAATTTGGTAATTAACATCAAGTTGGATAAATGACTTGGACTTTGTCACTGCAGAAACGCAAGACCTAATTTTAGATTTTGCAACCAACCGGAAAGGCGGCAACCTTGCATATCTTTGAAGCACATGTTGTAATAGCATGCATGCATCCTCATCATGGAAATTTTGTGGCATATGGGTGTTTACGAAAAATAAAAGCCACTTCAGATGTATTCCACAAAAAGAAAAGTGTCTGGCGTTAATCATTTACATTTTTCATCTTAGAAGCAAACTGAAATACTCTCATGACCAAATATAGCTGGCATAGTAACAAACAAAACACAGTAAAACAATATTGTTCAGACTGTTTACCAATATCAAATTGTTACAACAACAAACAAACAAACAAAAAATGGCGGTGCTAAAGTCCATTGGTGCCAGACAAAATGATTGGTGCGATAACTCAGTGTCAAAACTCAGCAGATGGCAAAAATCCCAACATCAAACATTTTTGCCCCCCAAGAGACCATCTAAGAGTACTAAAATAGCATCTGATCACATCTTCATCAATCATTTACCATAACTTATCGTTTAGAATGCCGGATGGCAATGCGGCAGAGTCTGTGCAATGTCAATGACAGCAGGCCCAAACAATATTGACTTTATACTTTTAAACAATTAAAGGGACTGTACAGCACAGTACTGGTTGAGGTGAGGATTCAGGTTTGTAACATTTTTTGGTGAGATAATGGGAAACCTTTTTAATGAAATATGAAAGAGCATGTAATTTCAAGGATTCAACATTTATTTGATAAAAATTGGCCTTGAAATGGTTAAGATATCCAAAAAAGCGATCCTAATAACATTGACAGGCCACAATTTAATTACAATCTCTTTGTTTTTCCTTGTTTTTGGATATCTCAGTCATTTCAAAACCGCTTTTCATCAAATAAACTTTCGATACCCCTTAGAATTGTATGCTCTTTAACATTTCATAGAGTGGTTTCTAAATATCTCCCAAAAGGTTACAAGCTGAATCCTCACCTCAACCAGTACTGTACAGTCCCTTTAAAATGTGTCAGCAGTCTCCTGTATCAGCCCATGCTGATGAGGTAGATGTTGGTAAGTGCTTGAAGATTTATGAATACATGAAGAGTTTGAATGCAAAATATAGACAAAAGTATAATATTCAAATTCAAATTCCACCATCAAATAAAGAAAATATAAATCTTTTGAATGAAACTGCACTCATTACATACCAAAAATACAATATTTTTGAATATATCATTGGGATTTTCACATACTTTAATAATTTTCTTTGTTTTTTTTTTCCCCAGCAGCGTCAATCTCAAAGTTGATAAGAATTATGCATCAGTTTTGGGGCATTTTAACTCTCCATAAATACAATATAAACAGCTTAGGAATAAGAAGATTATGCTATAATCAGCATTAATATCCATCACTGTGCAGACAATGAGTGATTGAAATACTGGCTAGTAAAAACAATCAACATTTCATAAACTGAAGAGTAAAATGACCCCCAAAAAATAATAATAACTTGAACAAAAGAAAAATAAAAGAACCACAAATATTGTATCTCTGTCATCTGCTTTGTTCTGTACTTATATAGATAAGATAAAAGTGTGATTGTCACAGTAAGATAAACAATGTCAATAAAACAAATAAAGACATCAACAGACTCCGTCATCCCTAGCAACCGCAACTAAAAAAAAAAGAAAAGAAAAAAGAAAAGAGAGATTCCGTTTCAGGTGAGGCATAGCAACTGCATACCATACAATTATTATCATGCAGAGTTTTCATTTCCGTGATTTTCACAAGATGGTTACTAATTGCAAATTTAACAACATGCTGAGATGCTAACTCTGATCCCAATATGCGCAAGTAAATTTCTCCATTCATGACTGTACCTCACGATTTCGGATCTATCCATTTATGAAATTGTCCTGAAATCCCAATTCGCGAGAAATTGAGATTCGCTGAATATAATATATGGTGTAGAACTATTTCCGCCTCAACTCACCTTCCTGTGTCTATCAAGTCTGTGATGAAAGTGTTCATGATGATGACAATCATGATTGCCACAAAGATGTTGTAGATCGTCTGGATATTTTTGTCCTTCAATAAGTTCCTGAATGAAAAAAACAACAACAAACAAACAAACAAATGGATATCCCTGTACAATGAGAACGCCATGTCAAGTCAATAGGCCCTAAATTAATACAGTGCACTCCCGTTATAACTAAACATGGTTATAACGAAATTTTGGTTACAACGAAATCAAAATTCAGGCCGTAACATTATCAGCTCTACGGTCTTCATTGTTTACTTGTTCGTTACGATGGGAGCCCACTGTATTGTCAATTCTCTGCAGCAGGGGGACACACATACAAATACAAGGTAACAGATTGAATGCAAGAGTCACATGCTTCAGAAAAACAAAGCCATAGAAGGAGAAGAAGGAGAAGAAAAAAGAAGAAAAAGAAGACAAATAAAAGAAGAGAATAAGACAAAGAAGACAAAAGAGATCAAGAACAAAAAGCACAAGAATTGTGGTTGAAGAAAGAAAAAAGAAGGGAAAGGAATATGAACAGGGAATTAATAGGGAAGGAGGGGAAATGACTGAAGGTGGGGGAAAATGAACGAGGAAAAGATAAGGAAAAAGATGGAGACTGAGAAAAAAATAACAATCGTTCAATAATTCAAGAGCCCAACTGACTTTGAAAATATAGCATACAGATAGCATTTCACAAAACAGGAAGAAAGTTAATCGGTAATAATGGGGAAAGTACGAAAGAGAAACCTAGTCACGTGTGCCAATGATACAGCAGCTTGATTGTCTACTGGAGGAAAACAAAATAGCCAAGAAATAAAATCATGCTCACGTTCCATCACGGCTAAACGACGGGAAATAGCTCAGTATGGGAAACATCTCAGTTTCAAGTATCAGCGATGGGCCCCCCCCCCCCCCCCAAAAAAAAAAGAAAGAAAAAAGAAAGAAAAATTGAAAGTTTACTTGAACAGACTATTGAGTAGGTCACCAATACCAATAGGCCAACAGAATTCAAAATTCCTGGAATATGTAGGAGAAAATGCACAGCAATGCGCAGGGGGAAAAAAAATTTATATCCACAAAGAGGGACAATGGTCACATAATTCTATGGTGGTGAACCAATGTCCACTATCTAAACTTTATTCACCCAAGCACACACACAATAAAAACATGCAATATGTGCACTATTTTCTTTTGGAGAATACCAATGACAATAAGATACTAAAAGGGCCAAAAAAAAAACTTTAAACATGATGACTAAGTTATTAATGCTAACTAAAGTTTTGATTTAAAAATGCAGCAAGTAGTCCAACAGTTTAATAACTAAAAGAACAAAACCCCTAGACATCGCATCTGGCCTTGTTTTGCATCCCAGTGTTAAGATTAAGGCATGGACGTAACAACATGAATGAGAATCTACTCATTTGAAACATGAGTATTTATAAAAGATAATGATTGATATCATTTGCATAGTCTATACATCACTCCTCTCTTTCCCTCTCTCTCCTACTACTCATAAGCAACAGTATTTAAAACCCACATCGTTTGTAGGAAATTAACTATCTCACCATAAATAAATTATGAGCGGTACTATTTCTCTGAAGTGACTGGTCAATAACCATATACACAAATTTTGTATGACAAAATACATATTTTCTCTCTCCCTACATTTGATATATCCATACCAGTTTACACCCAACTTTTAATCTGTTAGCCCCTGTCATAATGAATTTCAATATAAACCATGAGAAGTTTTTTTTTTCTTTTTTATTTAAATCAACCCATAGATTTGCAACAATGCCTATCAATGGGTATTTGGTTCACTAATGAGTCAGTTCTCTTTCCAAGGTGAATGGTACAACAATGGATGGGAATTTTTTTTGCTTTCCAGTGATAAATGTCCTTGCAAAAAAAGAAGAAAAGAAAAACCACCCAAAAAAAAACCCACACACAAGTTCAACAAACTTTGTTGTACTATACTATCCCAAACAAAACAACCAACATATATGAATGACAGTGCAATGTTGAAATAGACTCCATGCTACAGTCACGCTTTTGTTTTCTTCTTTTGCCTCCGCCCACCCATGTAGAGCCTGACCACGTGTAAAGTTGTATAATGACTTCCTTAAATCACACATCACTGGATTGCATCACTCCATGAGGGGTACCCATCAGGGTAGACAAACTTTATGACAGTGCACTTTTATAACACTTTCAATACTGTATTGCACAGACAAGTGGTTTCAAAGAATGTTTGAAATGAAAGTTTGCTCGGAATACAGAGTGATGTGAAAAAATGCAGTGACAATGACATGGCACACTTCTGCTGAACCAAAGTGAAGCAGGGTGAAAAATGAAAGTAACACCCATACCAAAAAAGAATACCATCCGATAGCCATCGGATGATCATCCGATGGTTATCGGATAGCATTTGGGCAGTGATTTGGTAGCTATCAGCAATCACCCGCTAGCCGATGTCTTCCTGATAGTTTCTAACCCAGTTATCAGCAAGACATCGGCTAGCTGATGGCCAATCGATAACTATCAGGAGCACATCAGCAAACTTGGTTTTTGAAACAGCTTCTCACCTAACCATCGGGAAGACATCAGGTAGCTGATGTCTTTCTGATCGTTTCTAACCCAGTTATCAACAAGACATCGGCTAGCCGATGGCCAATTGATAACTATCAGGAGCACATCAGCAAACTCGGTTTTTTAAACAGCTTCTCACCTAACCATCGGGAAGACATCAGGTAGCTGATGTCTTACCGCTGATGGCAAAGCATCAACCATCAAGATGACATTGGCAAATAAAAACAGTTATCAGGAAGCCATCAGAAAACTTGTAGTTTCAAAAATCTGATCATTTGTATCACCAGGAAGACATCAGCAAACATAGTCTCTGAAACCAGGAGTTCATATACAATATATATTTGTGTGTCATTAAGAAAATTTATGGGCCAGGCCAAGAGACTGGGGGAGAGACTGTATGGGGATGATGATGACCTTGTGGTCAGACCAATGAGGTGCCCACCTCCCTGGTTAAACCAGCTTTGAAATAACCGTTGGGCATCATCATTCCTACACCACTCCATGCACAACTCCAATAGGGTCTATGTCTCTCCTCCATCATTCTTATCAGCAGGTAAGCAAGTTTCTCATTTTATCCCATATTTTAATGTCACTAGTAACAGAATGTCCTAACTTTGTGTGAAAACTGAAGAGCCTGCAATTATGGTGGATCAAGTGTAGCTGCAATGTTCAGTATGAGCCTTATATTAGTAGTATCCAGTGTCAGCTAGAAGATGATGAATCAACATGATTACCCGGTACCAACCGAATGGTGAGTGATTGTGAACCCGCGAGATGTTAATGGTAGTCTCTAAAAGGACCAAGCAATGTTACATAGTATCAGGAGTGGAGCCTAAACGTTTTTGCATCGGAAATTGTGTCAATTAACTCCTGCCATGTGATACGTTAAGCTCCATGAGACATATTTACGCAAATTGCTATGAGTGGGATTGTGTGTGGTTGTGCACTGGATATATACCTGCGCGATGGTAAGTCTTATATACCGATCGGACTTTGAGATATTGGTGGGAAGTGCTTTATATAGTACTAGTAGGCCCATCTCTATGAACCGAGATGATAGAGTCTCTGTATGGATTGTGGCAATGACATATATATCGAAAATTGATCGTAACACAGATTCCTGCAGAAGGTGCTGACTTCGTGTGACCGGATACACCAGCCAGAAATTGTCCCATTACTATAACGTACAAGGATTGTGACGTGGTTTGTGGATGCATGCAGAAAGCCATTGGCAAATGTATACCCATCAGCAAGCCATCGGGAAATTTACCCATCAGCAAGCCATCGGGAAATTCACCCATCAGCAAGCCATCGGGAAATGTACTCATCAGCAAGCCATCAGCTAGCGGATGGCTTGCTGAAGGTAACTAATTTGCATGTGAAATTGCCATCCGATAGCCATCGGATAACCACCAGATAGCCATCGGATGGCCAGTAGGTATAGCGATCCGCAGTGCTATCAGCAAGCCATCAGGAAATGCACCCATCGACAAGCCATCGGGAAATTTACCATCAGCAAGCCATCGGGAAATTTACCCATGAGCAAGCCATCTGCTAGCGGATGGCTTGCTGATGGTAACTAATTTGCATGTGAAATTGCCATCCGATAGCCATCGGATAACCACCGGATAGCCATCGGATGGCCAGTAGGTACAATAGCCATCCGCAGTGCTATCAGCAAGCCATCGGGAAATGTACCCATCGGCAAGCCATCGGGAAATGTACCCATCAGCAAGCCATCTGCTAGCCGATGGCTTGCTGATGGTAACTAATTTGCATGTGAAATTGCCATCCGATAGTTATCGGATGGCATAGCATCGGATAGCTATCGGATGGCCTGCAGATGGCCATCTGCAGACCACATTTATTTCGCTATGGGCAACCACTGCCTTCAGACGATCCCACGCTTTGCTGGGAATGTCCTGCTGGTCAGGACTTTCCCCGGCAATCCCATCGTGTGAACACTCGGTGGGACATTCCCCGCTCCCCCGGAAAACTTGTCGAGTCCGGCAACAAAATTCTGCCGGGGGTCTGACCTTGATCTCTGGCGTAGCGCTGCTTTCCTCATAAGTGCACATGCTTTAAATGTTGTGGCGAATCAGGCAATTGCATAGATTTGCAATCGCGCGCCCTGCAGCCCCACGTACGGTGACCTAACACACAGCTGAAACCACTAGCCGTGATTTTGTTCCCCTTTCAGCAGGGGATTTCAATGAACATGTGGACGTAAAAAAGATTCAATGCGGGGGATCGTCTGAACGTAGGAGAGTCTTACTTGGCATTCCATAAAAAGCTGAATTAATGTTGGTTGTGACTTAAACATGGTTTTTTTTTAATGTCTTTTTTTCATGTAGCAATGTTAATCTGCGCTGTAATCTTTCTTGAATTTTCACGAAGGTATGAATTGCAAACCCTGAAACCTAAGAAATAGGGACAAATGAGGGGAATATCTTTAAAAATAGGGACATTCCTAAATATTCAATACATTTCACCCAGATTTTCACAAAAATAGACACCACATGATAAAATCACTCATTTTTCTCTCTTTTCCTGGGGTGAAAATAGGGACAGTCCCTATCAAACAGGGACAGTTGCCAAGTATGGGATTGCTGAAAAATAGGCTCTAAATCTTTGGGATTTTCATACAGTGAATTTTTATACACAAGAACTTGAAATAACCTGTAAATTACATTCCCCATGCAGTACTAGAATTAAGGGTATCAGACTAAAATGACTGTTTGATAGGTACATCCCAGAATGGTGTTGGGAAATTAAAGCAAATAAGTTGTATCTTTGTTATCATCAGTAACATAAAAGACTACAACAGATAGCAGCATGTACAAGATTAAGATCAGGAACATTCCCATGATCAAAATTTTGCAATCACAGCTCCGAGAAGCAGTTCCTTTGAAATGAAGAGTACCAGTGCCTGAGTAAATCTATTCAATTCAAAACATCATTGTCAGTATACTTTCCAGGCATTTAGTTGCAATGAAAGCTCTTGAAGATTGTTTCCACTGAAAATACTGCACATGGGAATGTTTACTAGTTGACATAAACAGAGTCAGCATCATAAACTGGATCTCTTTTTTTTAATTACGATAACACTATACTGATTATGAGCTTGTAAACAAGGAAGCAGTACATAGAGTACAACCCAGCATTTTATTTTCATTGCTGAGCCTCGGGGGGGGGGGGGGGGGGGGGGGGGGGGGGGCTTGTTTTTGTTTGTTTATTTGATTGGTAGTCTATTTGTCTGTTTGAATGTTGTTTTTGTTTGTTTTTTGTTGTTTTGTTTGGTGAATGT